>NC_086111.1:62023902-62146402 GCF_963921235.1 Mobula hypostoma | reverse complement strand
CATTTTTCAGCCCATTTTCCCAGCTGGTCCAAATCCCTCTGCAAGCTTTGAAAACCTTCTTCACTGTCCACTACACCTCCAATCTTTGTATCATCAGCAAATTTGCTGATCCAATTTACCACATTATCATCCAGATCATTGATATAGATGACAAATAACAACGGGCCCAGCACTGATCCCTGTGGCACACCACTAGTCACAGACTTGCTGAATGTGTCAAGCATCGCCTGCTTTTGTTTCCATGCCTCCAGACCTTTGTGAGATCCCTAAGGAAAAGATTGCACCCTGACCGCACTTGTTCAGATGACTGGTTTAATGCAAGCCAATTCGCCTTGGAATGGGAAAATACCTAAAGCACGGAAACAGCTTGCAGTGGAATTGTAAAATGCTCTCTCACATACACATGGGCATGCTTGAACTTGCATTTTAGAATGTGGTTTGGCATCGCTCTGGAATTAGATGCACTCTTCAAGATCAGGAGTCACGAAACATCCAGTACGATTGCAACTGGGAGGTCAAAACAGGCAATTTTCACAGACTTGGCAACCGGTTGATAAAAATTAGAAGTACATTTGGGGAGAAGTTCCAGAAAATAAGGCATAGAAGAAAAGTACTTCCAGTTTTTAGTTCAACACTTTTTGCTGCCCTGGTACTGCACAAATTGTTTCTACATAAGACCATAAGATACAGGAGCAGAATTAGGCCATTTGGCCCATCATGACGGCCATTTCATGACGGCTGATCCAATTTTCCTCTCAGCCCCAATCTCCTGCCTTCTCCCTGTATCCTTTCATGCCCTGACCAGTTAAGAATCTATCAACCTCTTCCTTAAATATACATAAATGCTTGGCCTCCACAGCTGTGTGTGGCAAAGAATTCCACAGACTTACCACTCTCTGGCTAAAGAAATTCCTCCTAATCTCTGAGGCTGTGTCCTCTGGTCTCAGACTCTCACAACATAGGAAAGTCCTTACACTTCAAAGGCGATTTAAGCATTAATCCAATTTAATGGAAATCTTGTCAACTCCAATTGGAGCAAAATGGTGCTGCAATGAGGTTTGCATAACTACTCTTAGCCCCACGAATATTTGCATTCAAACTGATGTAAATCTCGGTTGGTGCAGTCCAACATGCAATGCAAAAGCTTGTTTTTAAAATGTTGATCAAATATCCTATGTCCTAGTGTTGGAAGAGTCAGATGGGCTGGGTACAGATAATTAGATTAAAGTGATGTATTGCACTAGAAGAAAGGTTTTATTTATTTCAGTGCTAAGGGTATTGCAAAATGGCCACAAATTACTTATGGTTCCAACAGACCATCAAACTACCCAAGCAAGTAGCAAATGAATGCAGGCAAAGTTTAAAAGAGACGATCATTTCCTTTTACACCTAGAGACATTGACGCCTGGAGCACGCTGATAGGAGTGGTGTTGGAAGCAGACTTGATTAAAGGGCACTTAGGCAAACAATTTGTTGTGTAGATTAATGTAAAGGGTGACAGATGACACAAATTGTTCATAATAGAAACTTCTACAGAATTCACAAACACCGTCAATGAGTTGTTGTGTTCGCTTTAAGACAGGGTGTCTGACGTAACAACATCAGTGTAAAGTGACTGCTTTTGGTTTGTTCATAATGCAAGTGTGATTATGAAGACATGTAGTCCTCTTTTATTGTCATTTAGTAATGCATGCATTAAGAAATGATACATTATTTCCTCCGGTGTGATATCACAAAATACAGGACAAACCAAGACTGAAGAAACTGACAAAACCGCATAATTATAACAAGCAACATACATCAAAGTTGCTGGTGAATGCAGCAGGCCAGGCAGCATCTCTAGGAAGAGGTACAGTCGACGTTTCAGGCCGAGACCCTTCATCAGGACTAACTGGTGTAACAATATCATAACTTGATGAAGTCCGTGAGCACAGTAAAGTCCAAAGTCTCTCAAATGTCCCACATCTCACACAGACGGGAGAAGGAAGAAAAACTCTCCCTGCCATGCCGACCACAATCCAACTGAGTCAGCTGAAAACTTCGAGCTCTGATCAGCTCTCCGACACTGAGTACTGAGCGCCATCTCTATCTGAACGATTCAACCTCCTTCTCGGTCGCCAAAAGCAGGCAAGGCCAGGGATTTTGAGGCCTACCCTCCGAAAGATTCACGACCACACAGTAACGACAGCAGCGAACGGGTGTTTCAGAAATTTCTCCAGATGTTCCTCTGTGCTTTCACGTCCATTCTCCATCAAATCAGAATTGTCCACGGCCCCTATTTAATGGATACAATATCATTTTTCACCGGAGAGCTGCGCACGCACGGCGCACTGCCATCTTCTCCTCCGACTCTCACGTGGCTTATTCACAAAATCCTACAATATCGTATCTACAGAAGGAAGTACAGAAGTCTAAAGTTCCACACCACCAAGTTCAAAAGCTACTTCCCTTCCAACTACTAACCAATAAGCAAAACTCTGATCACTACAGTTTAGGAACACTGTGACAACCTTGCACGAAAATGGACTTGCTATTTTTTTTTGTTCTAAATTTGTTTTCTTGTAAAAATATGTGTATTTTACGATTACTTTGACTTTCTCTGCTGAATGCTGTTTTTTCTGATGCCACATGCCCATGATGCTGCCTCAAGGAAGTGTGGACCCAGGGACTTGCGCATTTGACAATGACCTCGATTTTGACTTTGAGCATGGATCGTGTGCAGGCAGATGGCACTGGTTTAATTTAACTTCATCGTTAGCACAGTAATTGTGGGCCGATGAACCACGACAGGTTTACATTCTAAACAGCAATGGTTCGGGAAAGAATTAGTCTCCAAATCCTCATGTAAACAAAATCATTCCAACCAGACTTTCAAAACAAGGTCCCTTTATCCTGGGAATGCCATGTGTTGAGGTTTGCTCCGAACTCACATAATTGCTTAACATTGTGATGGTATTTGACAACATGTGGATTGGTTTTTTACAGAATTTATGTTGCACAATGACAAAACCACATATTCTGAACATGTTGCGGCAGTTTGACGGAAAGGTCTAGCCTTTTTGAAAGTTTAACTCTACATACTTGAGTACCAAAATCCTTGGGAAATTATAATTGTAGACCCTCACCCCAATAAGCTCCAACACAGGTCCTTTCAGATTTATTCTCCATGTCAATCAAGCAAGAGAACATACGTAGCGCAAGAACAGTTCCTTAGACCCAAGATGTTGTGCCGAACAACCTAAGCTAATGGCATCCAATTAACAAAGTTCTTAAATTATTTCCAAAGGAATCAATAAATGAAACTATTTTTCCCCATTTGCCACAACCAACATTTCAAAGCCAAGTCAGTTATATTACCAAAGTAGATATGTCACCACATACAACCGAGTTTCAATTTCCTGTGGGCATACTTAGCAAATCTATAGAATAGTAACTGTAACAGGACCAATGGAAGATCAACCAGAGTGCAGAAAACAAACTGTGCAAATGCAAACATAAATAAATAGCAATAAACAATGAGAGCATGAGATAATGAGATAATGAGTCTTTAAAGTGAGATCATTGGTTGTGGGAGTATTTCAGTGATGGGGCAAGTGAGTGTAGTTATCTCCTTTTGTTCAGGAGCCTGATGGTAGTGGAGTACTAACTGTTCTTGAACCTGGTGGAATGACCCTGAAACTTTGATGGTGACATTGTTCTTTGGAGCATATCCATACATTCCTTATACAGAGTGCTCACACCTCATTATTTCCTTAATATTCTGTTATTACTGCTCTTCTCTGTAAATCACACGCTCTATTTTTCACACATATAGTCATTGTACTGCTTCCTTCTCATGCAGCAACATCTGAACAGCAGTCACAAGTGTTTGTGGTTCTTCATGTTGTTGGGCAGAGACAAAGAGCAATAAATTAGATACGCTATATTTGAGGGAGTAAAATAGTTGCAGCCGCAACTCAGTGCATAACAGCATGCAGACATGGTCAAGAAGTACAGTTGTTGTTCAGACTAAACATCAGAATGGAGAAAAAACTGAATCTAAGTTACTTTGACCGTGGAATAATAGTCAGGAAGGAAGAAGAGGATACTGTTGATGTTGGTACAGTCAGAGCTATGCCAGATATTATTGGTAGTCTAGTGTCAACCCATACTCTGGACGACAGATTATATCAGGATTTACTGAAAACCTTGAAGGGGCATTTTTCTCCAATGCTGAGGATTTCCATTCATTATGGCTTCAGGCTGAGAAACTACATGTTCAATCTATCACCCATTAACAAGCAGTTCTACAGGCTTGATGTGCAACGAGACATCAGGGGAAGCGATGAACACATGGACAAAGTAAAGACCCTCATTTCTAAACCTTTACAGATCAAGAAATACAGGATTGCTTTGTGTGTAGACTGACTGGAGAGGGAATTCAGACAGAACGACTTAATATGATCTAACATTTATGAGAGTCTATTGAATGGTCCCAGCGTGGGAATGACATTGCGGAACAGAAGGATAATTTGCTTGGAGTGCAGCTCTGGAATAAACATCATTCAAGCAATGAATGACAGTAATGTCACCATCCACTTTCTTGGCTGCAGACTAGATCAGGTGGACATATCAATTTCAATGGGAAATTCTGGGGACACAAGAGCCTGAATGGCGGGAGGAGGAAAAACTGGGTTGGGATGAAGGGCAATCCGTAGACTCCAGAATTAACTGAACAGTTCTGCACCATGGACATAGGGCAACAGGACTTCAGCAAACTGCAGGTTACAGTTAATGTCTGTCTACTGAAAAGGGCAATTGACACAAGTACCAATTACATAGATCACTACACTAGTAGTTTTGCAGGAGGATTCCAGTGGGAGCCTGCCATGTCAGTCTGTGGGTGTGTGCAAGGGACTTACTACAAATATTTGGGGAAATACTATGCACAGTCGATACAAGGACACGCTAGTGACCTTGGCCAATTCAGTAAGGACTGGCAATTTCTGGTTTTACCTAGCATTGGCTTGGTACTCTGTTCATAAACCCAGTGTGAACATCTCTAAATAAAACAGTACAGGAGGATTCTTAGATACAAGTCTCGCATTTGCTTTCCTCTGGGAGACAAGCCAGGTATTGACAGTCATGGATAGTTCCTAACACCCTGAAGCTGCTAATAGAGGGGTGGGGGTACTGTTGAAGAACCAGAACAAAGTGTGTCAAATTTCGCTGGTGTTGGCCCCCATTGCAAACTAAACCATGTAACCCTACATAGAACCCCTGCGTAAGAGGGCAGTACCATGCCCTGCCCACCTCCAGATTTATTACAGAGTTTCCAGACACTTAATACTTTAAACAGTTTGGCCCAGTCCCACTTCTACACATAGTTGCCTTGTGGCGCGTTGGGCGGTAACCTTGCCATGGCTTTAGTATTTTTGTCCGTTTTTTTAATTTTACAGTGCTGAGTTGCTAGTCGATGCTTAACCCAGCACGGAGCGTGCAAGGAGCCGGCCGGACTCGACCGGGACTGTGAATGGGAGGAATTGGTGCCACTGACATTTAATACACATAAGGTTATATACCCACACCAAACTACTACATGGGGACAAGTCAGCCTCAAAACTTTGTGTCAAGGATGAACAAAATGTAAAGGATCCCAAGGAGTGTTTGAAATCAAGGACATCACTCTAAAGATCAAACCAGAACACTTAAAAATTTCTGAGGAAAATTGTTATCAGATTACACAGTAAGAAAGCCCATATGAAATAGATCATGTTTACACTTATGAGCCCAAAGTTGTCCAAACAGGATTTACGGTCAATGGGAATTGATAGGTGCTGATAAGTTGGTGTTTTCTCAGGATGTGAGATTCTCATCCAATGCCATCCGGCTTCCTTAGGATATTCGAGTACAACTTAAAAGATTTTACCAAGTTTGAACAAAATACTGTGCCCTCCTCATCAGTTATTGTGGGAAGGAGATGACCACTTGCATGAAAAAACCCTATCACAGAAAGGTGAATTAGAGATAGTAATGTTTGAGCAAGTGAGACTGAGTAACACAGGACCTAGTAGGTTTGAGATTTACAATGTGAAAGTTACAATAGACAAGCAATACGTCTTAAACCAGAGGTGAATGGCAAATTAATTAAAATGGAATTGGACACTGGCTCGGCTGTTTCAGTCACTCCACAAAATGAGTTTGAATGGCATTTCTAAAATACTGACTGCAGATATCCAACTAAGACCTTATACTGGAGAAAAGATAACTTCAGTGGGAATGACATTTGTAACAGTGAAATACAACAACCAGCAACCCATACTGGGTTTGTATGTGGTAAAAACAGGAGGGCCTGCATTGTGAGGCCGTGATTGACTGAGACAACTACAACATGATGGGAGATCCATCCACCATTTGCATGCCACATCCCCTACAATAGAGTCAACTGAAAGTGAATTAAGAAAGGTACTGGATGATGCCACAACCGTCTCCACGCTCTACGCAATGAAGCATTGCTGAAAAGAGGACAAACCTCTGTGCCTCTGAACCAAGGAAGGACCATGCTGCTCAGAGGTATCAAGAAAGTGGTCTGACTACAATAATTTTTGTAGGCAACTTATCTGAGAAAGCTTCTGAAACGTTAATCAGACATTTACTTGTGAAATGTGCTTTGGTGTTAAATTGGAAGAGAATTCAAGGAGCTTCAGGAAAGTTGCAAGCATAAAATGAATTGGTATAAAGAACCAGAATCTACTCTGCATGCATTAAGGTTATTGCATGAATTTCAAATGGGAGATAAACAGCTGCTTGTAAAAGTAGATGCAAAGACCAAAGCCCAGCTAGATGAATGGAAGTTTAAAAAAAAATAGTCAAAGAAGATTTAAAAAGAAAGGATTCCTCAGATGATGTTGTGATGAGGAAACCAAGAGGAGAGATCAGATTGTAAAAGGAGCAACAGAAGGATTAATAAGAGATACACCAGTGAACTAAATGCACCTTCCTAAGATCAAGACGTACATCCTAGAAAGAAAAAAATGGAAAAGAAAGAGGAAGATGACATAAATGCCATGAAAATGGTAGAGGATAAATGAGACCTAATTTATTGAGAAATTAGCAAATTCAGAGATATTCAAAAGAAAAAGGACAAGAAGTTGAAAAGGAGAGAAGAAGCAAAGAGAAAAAACCTGAGTGAGAAAATAGAAAGGTATAAAAGATAGAAGGAACATGAGAACGGGATTGAGAGCAGGATAAAGAGAGAGAAAGAAGCTGGGACTGGAAGAGAAGCAAGGATGGAAGTCGATCCAGAGAAAGAGGACGAGAAAAGGAGAAGGTGTCCAGAGCTGTCAAAACTACTTCCTGTAGTTTCAGCGTCAACTCCTGCACCACTGTAGAGGAACCCCCAGAAGCTGAGATTGATTCACAGCCACAAGTCTCACCTACCAAGCAGACTGGTCCCCTTGTGAAGAAAGATATTTTCCCACAAGAGTGAAAAGTCTCCACAGCAATTCAATCTTTTAAAATATGAATGGGGCAATTTAAACATTTACCATGCTGCCGATGTCTATATATTAGTTGCAGTATATTGTATATATAGTATGTATACAAGTTGAGATGCATTCCATATTGAGTTTGAATTTATAGCTAAACAGAGAGGATTATTGTGCATTTAATATTTCAGTAATATTTGAATAATATTGTAAATATAGTTTGATTATGCCTTCTTTGTTTACATAATGCATTGCAGGTTATACGTAAAAGTATGTAAATGGCATACATCATAACGTCACCACATGATACATGTGTGCCTTGCTTAAAGTAAACAAGACTCGCATCTCTCGGCTCCCTTGTTTTCCTTTCAATTAGCTCTTATGTTTTGGAGTTGCAGAACATAACAGTCTGCATGTTTTCCCTATGTTTAAAAGAAGCAGTGTAGTAGTTTAAATAAAAATTATTTTTAAGAACTGAGTGTTATGTGATACACATTTGGTATGTTGTTGTCCCAGACTCTGTTGTCTAGTTGAGTTGCTGTACTCAATAAAACGTGTTCTGTTTACAGCTTCACCTCATCTCTTCTGCTTGTAAAAACAAAAAGGATCTCCATAACATTACGCTTTTCTGAGTTTTCTCACTGCAATTCCTATTCAATATGCCAAATTTTGATGAGCTTCAAGCCACACACTCAGATCCACTGAGGAGCAGATAGTAAAGTTCATGACATGCAGAAACTCGCAACCAGAGAAGTATAATTTTCTGAATACAGACAAATCCCTGAGGCGACATGCATCACACAAAATGTTAACTCAATCCCCTTTTAGAAAGCTGAACACAGAGGATCTCCTACACTGCAAGATTAGTGGTATACTTGCAATTCCTTTTAGACTGAACAGCACAGAATGAAATGTGATTCTGAGCACAAAGAAACAAACAAAATTATCAGGTCAAAGGCCGAACAGACAAGGTGAAAGGTCAAAGATTCATGGGTGAACATACTCATCCACTACAACCGCACAGGATAATCAAACATTTCATGTATTACAAGGAAAGACATTTGGGATAAAGAAAAGACCCCTTATCTAGGAAAGGATGCACAGGCATTTGAGACAATCCAGAAGAGGTTCATGCAAATGATCTGGGAATGTAAGGGTTAAATGTGTGAGCAGCACTTAATGGCTCATTGGTGTCTAGAAGAATGGGGGATCGTGTTGAAACCTATTGTAGACTTAGATAGGGTGGACGTAGAGAGGATGTTTCCTATAGTGGGGGGGCCTAAGACCACAGGGCACAGCCACAGAATAGAAGATCGTCCCTTAAGAACAGATGAGAAAGAGTTTCTTTAGCCAGAGGCTAAATGGGTGGAATTCATTGCCATAGACGGCTGTGGAGCCAGGTCATTGGGTATATCTAGAGAGGAGATGGATTGGCTCTTGATTAGTAAAGGCATCAAGGATAACAGATCAGCCATGTTGGACTGGTGGAGCAGACTCAACGGGCCAAATGACCTAATTCTGCTCCTGTCTTATGGCCTAGGACACAGGGACAAAGTGCGTGCGGATTCCGCTGGTGAGTCAACCGTGGTCGTACCAGAATATCGTTCACCTTTGTTAATCACACCTGTCATTTAAAGAACTTATGCAGCTGTTTAAAATGTTACTCAACACACACACACACACACACACACACACACACACACACACACACACACACACACACACACACAGTAAAAAGGTATACCACGTTCATTATCCAGGTCAACACATTACATAGAGTCACTGTAAACTGCTTCTATCTATTTTAATGCACTGCAAACATAAACCACAAGCTGTTTATGTTTCCAGCAAAATAACTCCCTCCCGTCGGGGCTGAAGTCAATGGTCACTAGATTCTCATTCTCGTGCTCATCCCCCGCCACCAGGAAGGAAGCATAACATTATAAACTGTTTGACTGCATGCGCCATCACAATTAATCCAATAACCCCCACGCAGAAGATTCGGGGGCAAGTACTCCCCCTCGCCCTAAAAGCCCAGCCACCACTCACAACCCCCCGGTCCGATCAACCAAACTATCAACCAGAAGGGTCGGCCCTGACCCTTTGGGGAGGGGGGTGGGAATGAGAGTTGCTGAATTATTGAATAATCTACATTTTCTTTAAAATGCAGCCTGCATTCACTAAACTACGGAGAAGTGATGCGGTTGGAAAACAATTGAGTACTCATTTCAAATATTGAACTGAAATATAACAAAGGGGTCCCGAGAACTGTTTAACTCAACGTGAAACATTAATTATAATGTTTTTAAAAACTCACCAAGGGGTACAAAGATCACGAAGCACCACAAAACGCTGGTAATCGGCGAGCGTATTGACGCCATTGAGTTACAGCGATAATGTAACTGCCGGACGGATGCACGAATCCCACTACTGTCTGCCGGCAAACGCTACCCACTTGGAACTCTCAGGAACTCCGGGTCTCCAGAAACCAGAAGCGTCTAAAAGCTAACCTGCCCTGCACTCAGAAGGGGAAAGCGTGCCGCTGTGACTCATCCTCGATGAAGAGAAGCTCTCAATCATCCCAGCAATCTGGACAGTGCCTCCCAGAGATGAAACATGAAAATGACACCGTTTGATGAGAAATGGACATTTTAAAATCTATAAATGCTACAAGCTGGTTCACGTTACTCTACTATTTCCCACATGGGTATGTACATCTATATACCTATCTATCCCTACCCGTCCCTCTCTCTATCCCTGTCTCCCTCTCCTAACCGACCCCCATTCTCTCACACCACACTCATCTTAATTCCCTTAAGAGCTTACAGTGAGCAGAGCAAAAAAATATAAATGAAATTAGTCCAGACAGCCATAGTTCTCAAAATGTTATGGCAAATCTCAGGTGGAAATGATGACTACCAATAGGCAATATTTGCAAGCAATAACCCACTGCTGTGTACTTAGTCGCCAGCTACCTGCCTTCTTTAAGTAACCAGCACAAATGTTTTCAAGTTCACGTTTATTTGTCATGCAACAGCCAAATGAAACCGAGTTAACCAGGGGCCAAGGTGAAAAACGCAGAACCAACAGCCACATATAGCACATATAAGACAGCAGTAAAATATATTTACACACAAAAAAATATAGTTCAAGTCCCTGAGTCCATGAATGGTTGCAGCAGTCTATAGTCGACAGTCCACAATCTTTTGCAACTATTACAGACAATCATTTCTCTGTTTAAGTGAATGCAAATGTTGCAAAACTTTCCTTTAATTGAACTGGACTCTCTGACGGTGGTGTCTGAAAAGAGGATGCTGTCTAAGTTGCATGCCATCTTGGCCAATGTCTCCCATCCACTACATAATGTACTGGTTGGGCACAGGAGTACATTCAGCCAGAGACTCATTCCACCGAGATGCAACACAGAGCGTCATAGGAAGTCATTCCTGCCTGTGGCCATCAAACTTTACAACTCCTCCCTTGGAGGGTCAGACAACCTGAGCCAATAGGCTGGTCCTGGACTTATTTCATAATTTACTGGCATAATTTACATATTACTATTTAACTATTTATGGTTCTATTACTATTTATTATTTATGGTGCCCTAGGCAAGGCAGGAATGAGACAAAGCAGTTAATAATGACATGGGTAAGGAATTACCATTGAGTGTGATTGGTACTGAACTGAATGGTGATTAAATTATATATATTGTTGTTAATAGTTTGGATGAAATTGCTTGCAATGGAATGTAATCACTGTTAGCACATCCGCAGTGCTTCAAAAGGAGTTGCACAGAAAAAGAATGTTTAGATCAATAATTAATCTCAAGTTCAATCCGAAAAGTCCTCCTTCCCCTGGCAGGAATAAATAGATTAATAGAGAAATGAATTGCATCATAACTTTGGTCCAAATTCCTACAGATGCAAAATTTTTTTTAAAGTGCTGTTGCTTTCTTTCTGCAAAGTCTTACTTTCTTGCATTTAGTACCAAATTATGAAAATTCATAAGTTTGACAATTTCTCATTTCATTCTTTGGTAGGTAAAATTGGATATTTGGTCTCCTGATGGGGATTAAGGAAATTTCTACCAATATTCAAAATAATAAAATTCAGTGTTAACAACACATACAAAATGCAGGAGGAATTCAGCAAGTCAGGCAGCATCTATGGAGGAGAATAAACGGTCATTGTTTTGGACTGGGACCCTTCACCAGGACTGGAGATGCCAGAAAGTGACAGGTGAAACTGGGTATGGGGGAAGGTGGTGAGGGGAGATGAAGTATGAAGCTAGGAGGTGATAAATGGAGTGTTAATGGGCTGAATAAGAAGGAATCTAACAGGAGAGAACAGTGAACCATTGAAGAAAGGGAACCAGGGAAGTGATGGGTTGGTGAGAAGAGGAGAAGGGGTGAAGGAGATCCAGAGATGGGAATGAAAAAAGGGGGGGGGTAATTTACTAGGTTAGAGAAATTGATGTTCATTCCACCTGGCCGGAGGCTGCTGTTATATTATTTGCTTGTAAAGCTCTTCAAAGTAACCCATTGGTGTAACATATGCCATTTATAGGCAAACATTTTCTGCCAAAGTTTATGTTTAAGAAATAATGAAGTAATTTTATTGGAGTTAATAATGATTCTTCTGGATGTTTTTATAGCTGGGCGTGGTAGTGAGGACAAGCTCCCACTACCTATTGAATGCTCCCAATGTTGCGTGACTCAAATAGCCTCTGACAACCAAGCCCAGCTCCTGGCCTTCACGTGCGGCTTAGCTCCTAAGCCCAGCAGAACTGTTACTACAGACAAGAGAAAGGGCAAAGGTGGGCCACTGGTGCCTTAAAACCAGTCACTTCGAGCAGATGGGGCTCGTCAGCCGTGGCCGGCAACTCATCTAGGAGAAGGGAAACTCTGATCTCAAACCTCTGCTGCCTTGCGGCTGTATCCACTCGTGGATGGCTTTGGGAGTAAAGCCTGATGGAAAAATCCAGAGCCGGAGTCCCTAAGGTGGTCCTACCTTGAGATCAACACCAACCTGCAATGCTGCTGATGCCAAACTGTATTGGCTTCTGTTGTTCCTTTGGGTTCATCAGATGCTTGGAGAGGGGTTGCTTGCTACCGGGGAAGCAGCTTGTTCTCCATATTGTACTGCCCTGACTTGCATATCCAGGCAGCTAAGATGCAACATCCATGGTTAACCCTGACTGACTGAGGACTCAGCATCATTGGTAGCACACATTGAATATACTGCCCAATAAGCACAGTTTACTACCATCCAATTATTGTATAATGTGTGTATTCATCTAAGTACCCTACCAAAGCTTATGGCTTTATTATATTTAGATATACAGTCATAAATCTTGTTTATTATCTCTAAATATTGATGATCTAATGTGGTAACAAACTTCTACAAGAGATAACCTGATTGGTTGATTTATGGTCTGATATGGCAATTTGCATCTGCACAACTGTAAGAAGCTGCAGATTCGTGGACTCATCCTTCCCCATCTATCGGTAGTGTCTACTGGGGGTGCTGCCTCAAGGAGACAATGTCCCTCATCAGAGATCCCCACCATCTGGGCCATGCCATCCTTTTGAAGCTACCATCGTGCAGGAGGTACAGAAGCCTGACGCCCAAGTTCAAAACCAGTTACTTCCCTTCTACCATCTGGTTCTTGAACCAACCAACAAAACCCCAATCACCACAGTTTAATAGCATGATGAGCACTAAACTTTGCACTAAAATGAACTTTTTTTTGTTCAATTGTAATTTTAAAATATATATATAATTGAAGATGGTACCAGCAAACAATTCCACCAGAAGAGACATCCTCAAGAAGGCCTGCAGATAATGAACACTGAGCTGAACTGTACTGAAATATGTCTGGTGATTTTTGTGTTTTACGTGCTGGGTTTTCCTTGTTTTTGTTACCATTTGCGCGATTTTGTTTTTGCACCTGGGAGGAGGGAAGGGGGTTTGATGTTTTTCTTTGGACAGTTTGGTTCCATGGTTCTTTGTTTTGTGGCTGTCTGTGAGGAAGACAAATCTCAGGGTTGTATACTGCATACATACTTTGATAATAAATGTACTTTGAATCTTTTAATTAATTTATGTTTATCTTGTGAATGCTGCTCAGATGATGATACAGGTAACTTTTTTTTTGTTCCACCTGTGCATAGACGTACTTGTGACAATGAACTCAACTTCAACTTGGTGTCCCCAGCCCTAAATAGCCCTCAGCGGATTACAAATCTCCTGGTTCATCCAGGGCTTCTGGTTGGGCAAGACCCTAAATGTTTATGTTGGTACACACTGGTCCATGCAAATCCTTATGAAGTTGGTGGTGACTGTGGCAAATCCATTTAAGTCCACTGACAAATCCTTGAATATTGTGAACATTTACAAGTGGTAGTGTAATGGTTAGCACAATGCTTTATAGTACCAGTGACTCAACTGTCTGCAAGGAGTTTGTACATTTTCCCCATTACTGTATAGGTTTCCTCTGGGCGCTCCAGTTTCCTACCACAGTCCAAGGATTTACGGGTTGCTAGGTTAATTGGTCATTGTAAATTGTCCTGTGATTAGGCTAGGATTAAATCGGGGATTGCTGGCTCAAAGGGTCAGAAGGACCTATTCTGTGCTGGATCTCAATAAATAAATTGGGGAATTAATAAAGGAAGCAGAGAATGGTGTGAAAAGCAACAAAAGTTTTGGATTAGAGAGGAAAAAGAAGTCAGTCTCTTTCTTGAACAAGAGACCTATATCAAGTCCTCTTTGTAAGTTAAAAGAAAGATCAGTCATAATCCAAAGAAGCTGTGTGGAGCGAGACATGATGGAAATATGTCCTTGTCTATTGATAGCTAATAGAATCTCATCTTCACTTTATTTAAGCATTTTTCAACAACCGGACATTGCTGGCAAATCCAGTATTTCCCTGATTGGCCTTAAAGTAACGGTAAGATTTCACCCACAATGTTGTTGGAGAAGGAATTCCAGGCATTAGACACGATGATGAATGGTAAGATATTTCCAGGTCAGAATGGTGTATGAATGTCTTGATGATGATCCCATGTGTCTTCTGCTTTTGTCATGTCCAGTGGTGGCATAGGGGACTCGGGAGGTGCCGTTGAAGCAACTTGGGTAAGAACTCCATTGTTAATTATTACCCAGATGACTGACAGAGTAGCATGACTCTGATTGTAGAACCATAAGTGTGGTGTGGAAAAGAACCAAGTTCAACTCATCCATGCCAATCAGTGGGCACCTTTTGGTATTAACCCTGTTGCTCAGCACATTATCCACAGAACCAAAGTCATCTAGACACTACTTAAATGCTGTCAGTGACCCAGCTTCAATTACTCCCTCAAGCAGTGCATTTCAGGTACTTGCCACTCTGAGTGAAGTAAATCACCCTCACGTGCCCTCTAAATCTCTTCCCCTTACCCTAAACGTGATCTTTAGTTGTTTTCTACCTCTGGTATGCAGAAAAGTTTTCCTACAGGGCCTATCCCTGCCCAAGCACAACTTTATACCTCAGTGATGTCCCTCCTGTGCTTCAGGAGGGGAAGACCTGGCTTCTCCAGTCTCTCCCCATAATGCAACTGCTCCATCCTGGTGAATCTGCACTGTACTATCTTGTGACCATCCTATCCTTTCTGATGAAGGATCTCTGCCCGAAACATTAGCTGTACATTTTCCCCCATTGATGCTGCCAGACCAATTGAGTTCCTAGTGTGTGTGTCTCCCACTCTTTGATGACCACAGAGAACTCCAGCTGAGGTCTGACCAGGGTTTATTGTGTTGGAACATAACCTCTCTCCTTCTCTATTCAGTGCCCCAACTAATGAATATCAATTTCCCTTGTGCTTTCCTAACCATGCTATCTATTTGTGTTGTCACCTTCAAAGTTCTATGGGCTTGTACTCCGAGTTGCCACAGTATTCCCCAAGTCTTTGCCATCCATTGTGCTTATTGAAGCCTCATTTAAACTCCCGCAATGCACTACCTTGCATTTGTCTGAATTAAATGCCATCTGCCATTTTTCAGCCCATCTCTCTAAAACTGTAATAATCATCAGCAGCTTAAGATTCCACATTACCATAAACTATACCAATGTTTAAGTCATCTATTAATTTGCTGATTGTGTCTCCTCATCTGTTGCTCACATATCACAAACTGCGAACTGTATGCTAATGACAAAAGTGGATCTCTACCGTCACCCTCTTTCTCCTTACTGCCAGGCCAATTGTGATTCAAGTTTGCCAACTTGCCCTGGATCCCATGGGCTCTAACCCTCTGAGCTAGCCTTCCTTGTAAGACCTTATCAAAGGTGTAGTGTATTTAATATTTCAGTAATATTTGAGTAATAATGAAGGCATCTGTTAGTCTTGCGAGACCATGGATCTGTGCGTGGAAAGTCTTCACTCTTCAGGGTGCAGGGCCTGGGCAAGGTTGTATGGAAGACCAGCAGTTGCCCATGCTGCAAGTCTCCCCTCTCCACGACAGCAATGTTGTCCAAGGGAAGCATTAGGACCCATACAGGTTGGCACCAGTGTCATCACAGAGCAATGTGTGATTAAGTGCCTTGCTTAAGGACACAGCACGTGTCCTGGGGCTCGAACTCACGACCTTCAAGTCGCTAGTCCAATGCCATAACCACTTGGCCACGTGCCCACACAATATTTGAGTAGCCTTGTATATATGTTTGAAGCATTCTTGTTTGTTTAAATAATTACAGGTTATATGTAAAAAATACATGAATTACATATGTCGTCATGCTACCATGTTATATAAGCGCATCTCTCTTAAAGTAAACACGAAGTTAGATCCGCATTCCTGGATTCCCATGTCTTCCTTTGAATTAGTTTAATGTTTTGAAGTTATGAAATATTAACAAAAGGCTTTGCCAAAGAATGGCACCAGATTTGAACTCCAAAGTCCGGATTGTCCCAAGCTGTAATAGCATCACTGTAACCATGGCACCCGGGCCGGACTTTAGGCAGGCCTAGGCTGGGCTGCAGCCCAGGGGCCAGAGCTGCAGAGGGGCCCAAAATAGGTAGCTATCATCATGGCAGACAAAAAAAATACGGGAGTGGAGCACAGAAAAGAAAAAAGAAACAAGAAAAAGAGGACTGTGAGAAAGAAGCATTAAAAAAGACATTGAAATTGACAGAGTTTTTTTAAACCTGTTCTCGATGATGCAGCAGTACCATTGCTCTTGTCACAGTCTGAGACCGGTGGACAAATGAAGACTTCTTCAACAGCTAGTGCTAGCACCAGCGTTAACACAGGACCACAGTCCTTGCCACAGTCAGCAGCTAACGTTGAAGAGGCAGAGAGCATGACTTTGGGATTCCCGACCACAGAGGCCTCCGAACAACCAAGTCGGGCCGCCATTAATGTTAACGTTACTGCTACTGAGGATCCTTACAGCACTGATCCTGCTCGCTGGGGAAAGGAAACGTTAGATGATTCAGTCCGAGCATACTGGGCTAATAAAAGGCCGGAGTCCTGCCCGAATAAGGATGTGGATATCAAAGCTTCGGAACGAGTATACAAACAGCAGAGACGTTTTTTTTCTCCAAATTTCACTTCAAACGCAAGCTTGTAAATGGTGAGCACATATCTAGGAAATGACTCTTATATTCCCCTTCCAGCGGCATTGCATTCTTCAGCGCTTTGAAAGTGCAAGTGTTGCATTGCAAGCTGTAAATCTAGACCTGTATAATGCTGTGGATTTGGTGAGATCACCACGGGGATACATAGCAGGCTTGCGTGATCAATTTGATACTTTTGGGACCCAGGCTAAAACTATGTCTCCAACAGTCTCGCAAGTGTGCAAAGAAGACACCCAATGACAAAGAAAACGTAAAGCCTTTCTGGGTGAATCCATAACACCCGATGTTGGCTTGTCAGCCAGAGAAAATTTTTCAGCTACTGTTTTTTTTTGGTCGTGATGGATAGATTACTTGCAGAAATTGATTGCAGATTTGCATCATATAATGACCTTAACAACACATTTGGCATCCTAAACAATATCCCTTCTCTCTCTGTACAAGATCTGCACAAGAGAGCATCTGATCTTCAAAGCAGCTACTCAGCTGACCTGGAGTTAGACTTTGTGGAGGAGATTGTCCATTTCAGGGAATTTGTAAGTGACAAAGATATTTCATCCACAACAGAGCTTTTATGCTTCCTCAGAGAAAAAAAGAACTTGCAGGTCATCTTCCCAAATGTAAGCATTGCTTTGAGGCTTTACCTGACTCTCACTGTCACAAGTGCAAGTGGTGAGTGATCTTTCTCCAAGCTCAGGCCAGTGAAGAACAGGCTCAGATCCACAGTGGGACAGGACAGGCTGAATCATCTTACTCTGATGTCACTTGAAAGTGATCTTGTTCGGAAACTGGATTCTAGTGATCTGATCAAGGACTTTGCTGCTCGAAGAAATCCAGAAGAACTAGGCTTTAATTTTGAAAAACAAGCAGCTGACTTTGTAAATATCTAAGCTTGTGTGTCAGTGCTGTTCCTGTTTTTGTAGCAATAAGCTAATAGTTGACTGTTTACATACCTAGTAAGTAATAAGTGGTCTTTACTCTGCAAGCCACACTGCACAGCAATAGGTTAGTATGTGCTAGATCTTATTTTTCAAAAAGATTGTTGGAGTATTGTCAAGTTTCCTAGTTTGCCATAGTACCATCTCTCTTGGCCTTTTGGTCTCTCATTTCCATTTTACTTTTTCAGAACACACGGCTGAGAAAAATACCGAGATAAAAATGCTTTGGCACTGTTTGAGAAATAAGGCCTATGGTATGTACAGCAATAGCTAAATAAAGATTTAAGATTGGGTACATCATACTTCGTCTCCCTCATAACTTTACTAAGCCAACTAAACCTAGGTCAATTTTTGAGTGCTTTAGATGCTGTCCTTCAAACTAAGAATCTGCAATACTTCCTGTCCTCCCTCTTAAGGCCTGTAAGTTTATAGCCTACGTATTGTACTAAACCAATGTCTTGGTCCACAGCTTCAATATTTAGACCAGTACAACCTTTGCTCTTGTTCTTGCCTGTTTTTTGCTTGGTACAGCAGCATTTTACGGTGTCGGCAGGGGCCCATCAGGGCCTCCAGCCCAGGGGCCCCAACCCCACTAAATCCGACCCTGCATGGCACTATGATTTACTGCCCTATCCTCATCAATATACTATTACCTCTTCAAAGAATTCAATCTAATCGATCAGACAGGACCTGCCTCTGGCAAAACCCTGTCGGCTGTCTCTGATTAGTCCCTATCTTTACAAATGATCATTGATCCTCTCCCGTTATCTTTCCAGTATCTTCCCTGTTGCTGTTGGGCTCACACGTCTATAGTTGCCAAGGTTTTCCTTGCTGCCTGCCTTGAAGAAGGGAAATGTTTGCTGTCCGCCAGTCACCTTGTACCTCACTTGTGTCAAGGGAAGTCTGAGTAATCTCAGCACGAGCCACAGCAATCTCCCCCTTTGCCTCCCGCAGCCCCAGGATGTACATCACATCCATACAACTGATTTCATGAGAACGACCATAAGATATAGGAGCAAAATTAGGCATTTGGCCCATTGAGTCTGCTCGCTATTTCCTCACGGCTAATGCATTTTCCCCTCTCAGCCCCAATCTCCTGCCTTTGCCTTGTTTCTCTTCTTGCCCCGACTAATCAAGAATCTATCAACCTCTGCCTTAAATATACCCAATGATTTGGCTTCCACAGCCACCTGTCGCATCGAATTCCGTGGCTTCCCCACTCTCTGGCTTAAAAAAAAATTCCTTCTCATCTCCATTCTAAAAGTAAGTCCCTCCATTCTGAGGCTGTGTCCTCTGGTATTAGACTCCCCCATCATAGGAAACATCCTGTCCACGTACACTCTATCGGGGCCTTTCAGAATGAGTAGGAAAACTCCAGGAATCAATCAGTTTTGCTTCCAATTGACATTTAATTCTATCTTTATTGAAGAATTGCACATGCTTAAGTGGTTTGATTCCGTGTTGGCAGAATTCTGAGGTACTTTGCTCTTCTGCAGATGTGATTCTATTCTATTTGGACTGGTAGCTAAGTATTTAAATTCAGAACAACAAAAATGTTTTTTAAAAAGCCACATGCACAGCTTCAAGCCTGTATTGTTGCAAATGCCATTGACCTTTTATAAATTGGTAACCTGAAGTAGTACAAACTATGACTGTGCAGTTTTGTATTCATGACCTAATGAGAGTCCGATTACTAAATGAGTATACCAGTCAGAACAGATAATATCCTATGAACTATAATTGCAGCATATTGAATAGGCTTTTGTTATTCAACAGAAAAAGATTTCATAGAGCAGTGGTTAGTATTTCCCATCTGCAGCTCATAAGGCCAGAAAGAGGAAGTGAGGTGGAAGAGAGAGCCTTTATTTGAAATGGAGAAGTTATGGCCTTCTACTTAAGTTCATTTTGGTAGGACTAATCAAAATAGGACATACATGGTAAATGGTAGGGCATTGAGGAATACAGTAGAACAGAGGGTTCTAGGAATAATGGTGCATAGTTCCCTGAAGGTGGAATCTCATGTGGATAGGGTGGTGAAGAAAGCTTTTGGTATGCTGGCCTTTATAAACCAGAGCATTGAGTATAGGAGTTGGGATGTAACGTTAAAATTTTACAAGGCATTGGTGAGGCCAAATTTGGAGTATTGTGTACAGTTCTGGTCACCGAATTATAGGAAAGATGTCAACAAAATAGAGAGGGTGCAGAGGAGATTTACTAGAATGTTACCTGGGTTTCAGCACCTAAGTTACAGAGAAAGGTTGAACAAGTTAGGTTTTTATTCTTTGGAGCGTAGAAGGTTGAGGGGGGACTTGATAGAGGTGTTTAAAATTATGAGGAGGATAGATAGAGTTGACGTGGATAGGCTTTTTCCATTGAGAGTGGGGAGATTCAAACAAGAGGACACGAGTTGAGAGTTAAGGGGCAAAAGTTTAGGGGTAACAGGAGGGGCAACTTCTTTACTCAGAGGGTGGTAGCTGTGTGGAGCGAGCTTCCAGCAGAAGTGGTAGAGGCAGGTTCAATTTTGTCATTTAAAAAAAAAAAATTGGATTGGTATATGGACAGGAAAGGAATGGAGGGTTATGGGCTGAGTCCAGGTAGATGGGACTAAGTGAGAGTAAGAGTTCAGCACGGACTAGAAGGGCCGAGATGGCCTGTTTCTGTGCTGTAATTGTTATATGGTTATATATGGTTCATTCTGATGTAAGGTATCTTTTGGTTGTTTAGATGTGGATGGTGATCGGATGTGCTACTTCAATCTTGGAGTAAGCTGTGTATTTTATAGGACACAGATTTCCATAAGATTGAAAGTCCAGTAGATTGAATTTTCTTTACACGTATGTCAATACTGGTAAAGGCTTTCCTTGGGCCTCAAAGGACAAAACTTGACAATGGAAGTGGTTTAAATGTTGAAACTTTGAGAATGAAAATCTTTTGGATACAGTAATTCCACTTTGTGATCAATTGGGGGAAGGATTTAACTGCTGACTAAATTTATTTTTCACTCTGCACATTGGGTGTTTGAAGGTCTTTGTTTTGTGTTCTTTTGGGTTTCTTTGTTTTGTGGCTGCCTGTAAGGAGACAAATCTCAAGGATGTTTCATGTATACATACTTTGATAATAAATGTACTTTTTGAGCAGTTAATGAACGGTTTACTTGTGTTGTATTTAAATATGGAATGAGCTGCCAAAGGAAATAGGGGTGGACAGGAACATGAATTAAAAAAAAAGCTTAGAAGGATATGGTCCAAACACACAGAAAGTGGTATTAACTCAGGTAGATTACTTAGTCAGTACGATTGAATGGGTTCCATATCTTATAAGCTGTTTTCAGTACTGACAAACATAATTTTAACACCCAGGACAAATGAGGACCATTTGTTCAAAGTGGCAGGCTTAAAGGAGTGTCTAAAGCAAGGAAAGATATTTAGAGATAGGATAGAAAACTTAAGGTTAAGGCTTTGGCTGCGGAAGCCAGGAAGACAATGATGGTCATACAGCATGACAGTACAGAAATGGGTTCTTTGGCCCATCTAGTCTATACCAGCCTGGTTTTCTACCTAGCCCCATTCAGCTCCACACAGACCATACTTCTCTCACCCACCTCCCTCTCCAAACTTTACTTAATGCTACAGTTGAATTAACATCTACCAGCTCTGCCGGCAGCTCCTTCTACAATTGCACCACCTCCTGGGTGAAGGAGTTCTCCCTCAGATTCCTCTTAAATGTTTCACCTCACCCCTTAAGCCTGTGATTTCTAATTCTAGTCTCACACAACCTGATGGGATGAAAAGTCTGCATGCATTCACCCAATCAATATCCCTCATAATTTTGTGTAGCTCTTTAAGTTCTCCTCTCACTCTCCTGCGCTCCAGGGAATAAAGTCTGAACCCATTTAACCTATTCCTATAATTCAGATTCTCAAATACCAGCAACATTCGTGTAAATTTTCTCTGAACTCTTTCAGTTTATTGATATCCTTCCTGTATGTAGGTGACCAGAAAAACATACAGTATTCCAAATTCAGCCTCACCAATGTCTTATACAACTTCAACATAATATCTCAACTCCTGTAGTCAGTGTCCTGATTTATAAAGGCCTATGTGCCAAAGCTCTCTTTACAATCCTATCTGTGGTGCCACTTTAAAGGAATTATTGATCTGTATTCCCAGATCCCTTTGTTTTACCATTCACTGTGCAAGTCTTACCCTGATTTGTCCTCCCAAAGTGCGACATCTCAAAAGTGTCTGCATTAAATTACATATGATACTTTTCCCAGTTGGTCCAGAACAGTCTGCAAGCTTTGATAGCCTTCCTTGCTGTCTGCTATGCCCCCAGTCTTGGTGTCATCTGCAAATTTGCTGATTTAGTTTAGCACATTATCATTGATATAGATGACAAACAACAACAGATCCAGCACCGATCCCTGCGGCATACCACTAGTCAAGGCCTCCAGTCAGAGAGGGATCCATCTACTACCACTCTCTAGCTTCTCCTGCTGAGGTAACATTGAATCCAATTGACTACCTCCTCCTAAATGCCGATTGACTTTACCTTCTGGACCAGTCTCTCATGTGGGACTTTGTCCATATTGATTTTAGCAAGGCCATTAACAATGTTCACTGCCTCCTCTTCATCCAAGTGGTTAAGGTGTTCGTCTAGTCATTTGAAGGTCACTAGTTCAAGCCTCAGCTGTGGCAGCGTGTTTGTGTCCTTGAGCAAGGCACTTCATCACACATTGCTCTAGTGTCTGTGCGAGGAGTGGTGCCCACACAGACTTCCAATCTGCGCCTTGTAAGGCATGAAAATGCCCGACGCAGGCCTCTCATGGTCTGAGTCAACGTTCCCTCCCTCCCCTCTTCATCCAACTTTTAAAGGCAGCCTCTCTGAAAAATACTTGAAATTAGTTAGATGGGACCTGCCACACACAAAGCCAGGTTGACTATCCCTAATCAGGCCCTGACTATCCAAATACTTGTATAACCAATAATTTACCCATGACTGGCATCAGGCTCACCAGCCTATAAAAGACAAAGATGGTTCAGTCTTGCTTATCCTTCACCTTATTTTCAGCTATCAATGTTGTTCAAAACTTTACCCAAAGCTTGGTGGCATTGAATTTGCCTAATCCTATTAGTAGTTTGATCACTTGAGTCGAGTATGATGTTCCCCCAAGGTACTATTTCCTTAATAGAGAACGCTTGTATCGGGGAGGCCGAAGCCTAGGCAGCCACCGCATGTCCTTGACCGATCAGCGTCAAGGTCCAGAGACATGGAATGCACGATGACTGCGGAACGTTAAAGACAAAAGATATTAGTTAGAAACAAGGTTAAATAAATAGTTTTTGCGTTGGAATTTAAAAGTGTCAACTGCATCTACATTCCTTGTATGAATCCCTTACTTGAATTCCACAGTTTAGGAACATAGTTCTAAAAGCTAAGCTGACCTGTCAATAATCTTTTGAGTGAGATTGTTTAATTGTTGATGGTTTGGAGAATCATTAAAAGGGATGAAGGAATTTTTTTTTTGGATAAAGGGCGATTTTTTTTTTTAGAACACCACACAACATTGACTCACACGGGAGTCTGGAAAGCAGGTCAGGTGGTCAACAGCTAACTCAGCATAAAGATGCAGGAGTGGAAAATAGTCATAGAGGGGGGAAAAGATACAAATTCATTGATAAAGCAAGGGACAATCTGCATTAGAAGAATACCAGCAGAGTACGGAGAAAAAATGAGGCTGGATGTACTTGACACTCATAATTGTCACCTGATTTCTTTGGAATTGTTAGAAATTTTGATGAAAGAGAACTTGAGCGTGCTATAGGCAACACACATCAAAGTTGCTGGTGAATGCAGCAGGCCAGGCAGCATCTCTAGGAAGAGGTACAGTCGACGTTTCAGGCCGAGACCCTTCGTCAGGACTAACTGAAGGAAGAGCTAGTAAGAGATTTGAGAGGGGAGGGGCAGATCCAAAATGATAGGAGAAGACAGGAGGGGGAGGGATGGAGCCAAGAGCTGGACAGGTGATTGGCAAAAGGGATATGAGCTCTTCTTTCAGTTAGTCCTGACGAAGGGTCTCGGCCCGAAACGTCGATTGTACCTCTTCCTAGAGATGCTGCCTGGCCTGCTGCGTTCCACCAGCAACTTTTATGTGTGTTGCTTGAAATTCCAGCATCTGCAGATTTCCTCATGTTTGCGGTGCTATAGGCATGGTGGTTTTGTTGGAATGATCTAAATTTAACCATTGTCATCTTTAATTGATTAAATCTGCAGCATTACTTGATGAAGGCCCTAAAATTTATGTCATAATTGCAAATGACAGCTAGGGTGTGGAATGAATTTACTAGGGTCTAGTCATCAGAAATTCTGAACAGAGCATTTGGCTAAATGAAAAATATTGCAAATACATAGTTTGAGAACTAGCTTTGAAGTGCAAGTATCTGAATTGGGCAAAGCTTTCAGGAAGACTCAGAAATACGATTGAAACACTGTTCCCTCTAAGCTGCACACGTGCGCGGGGGCACGACAACTGCAATGCTCCCATGCACGTAGCCCTTGCTGCCTCACAGCTGGAATCTTCTTTTATATGTTCTATTAAAATTCTGCGCCGCTTTCAGGCTGTGTCAAAATTTCCTGCCTAGAGCAACGATAGGTCCATGCAACTGTTTAAGACAAAATTAGAGGGAACGTTGGATTGCATCCAGAAAAGAATTGTGTACTGTTCAAGGAGGTAATCAGAGATACTAGGAGTAAGATAATCACATGACATGAGTGACTTTGAAAATTTGTTGGGGAGTTTGGAGAGAAGGATCAAGGTAGGGTACACAGACAATTATTAAGTTGAAACTGCACAGGATGCCGTGAGAAAATTATTGAAGTGAGAAATTTGAATGTGACAAAGTGAATGGCTCAAATGAAGAAAGTAAGAGGGACAGGAAGAGACGATGGTATGACGTAATGTCTTTGATTGTGTAGATCAGGGGTTCCCAACCTGGGAGCCATGGACTCTTTAGTAAATTGTTAAGGTCCATGGCATAAAAAAGGTTGGGAACTCCTTTATACTTTATCCTTTATTGTCACCAAAAAATTGATACTAGAGCATATAATCATCACAGTGATATTTGATTCTGTGCTTCGTGCTCCCTGGAGTACAAATCAATAGTAAATATTAAAAATTTAAATTATAAATCATAAATAGAAAATAGAAAAGGGAAAGTAAGGTAGTGCAAAAAAAACGAGAGGCAGGTCCAGATATTTGGAGGGTACGGCCCAGATCTGGGTCAGGATCTGTTCAGCAGTCCTATCACAGTTGGAAACAAGCTGTTCCCAAATCTGGCCGTACGAGTCTTCAAGCTCCTGAGCCTTCTCCCGGAGGGAAGAGGGACGAAAAGTGTGTTGGCTGGGTGGGTCGTGTCCTTGATCATCCTGGCAGCGCTGCTCCGACAGCGTGCGGTGTAAAGTGAGTCCGAGGATGGAAGATTGGTTTGTGTGATGTGCTGCGCCATGTTCACGATTTTCTGCAGCTTCTTCCGGTCTTGGACAGGACAACTTCCATACCAGGTTGTGATGCACCCTAGAAGAATGCTTTCTACGGTGCATCTATAAAAATTAGTGAGGGTTTTAGGGGCAGGCCAAATTTCTTCAGCTTCCTCAGGAAGTAAAGGTGCTGTTGGGCCTTCTTGGCAGTGAACTCTGCTTGGTTGGACCAAGTCAGGCCATTTGTGATATTGACCCCGAGGAACTTAAAGCTTTTGACCTGTTCCACTTGCGCACCACTGATGTAAATGGGGTCGTGTGGTCCACTACTCCTTCTGAAGTCAACAACCAATTCCTTCGTCTTGCTGACGTTGAGGGATAGGTTATTGTCTTCGCACCATGCCACCAGGTTCTTAATTTCCTCTCTGTACTCAAACTCATCATTACCTGACATACAGCCTACAATTGTGGTGTCATCAGCAAACTTATATATTGAGTTCGATCGAAACTTGGCTACACAATCATGGGTGTATGGTGAGTACAGCAGGGGGCTGAGTACACAGCCTTGTGGGGCACCGGTGCTCAGAGTGATTGTAGAGGAGAGCTTGTTCCCTATTTTTACAGCCCGGGTCCTGTCTGTGAGGAAGTTGAAGTTCCAGCTGCAGATCTGAGTGCTAAGGCCCAGGTTCTGGAGCTTAGGAATCAGTTTATTTGACATCTATCACAAAAAGGATTAATATGAGAATAGAAATGAGCTAGTTTATCTTTGGACATATGTGCTCTATGGACAACTTTAAATTGAATTAGGGAATGTTTAGCACAGATAGAGGAAATATTGACTAGTTGTAAAATCTGCACCCAGTCATCTGCTGAAATAATAAAGTCCAATTCCTGTTCCCAATCTGACCTAATCTTATCAAATGGAGCTTTCCTAAGTTTCATAATAATATTATAAATAATAGCCGTTGCACCTTTCTGACATGGATTAAGGTTAATTACAGTATCTAAAATGTATGTAGGAGGGAGCATTGGAAAGGAAGAAAGTATAGTACTTAGGAAATTTCTAACTTGGAGATATCTTAAAAAAATGTATTCTTGGTAAACTATATTTATTAGATAATTGTTCAAAAGACATAAGGGAACCATCTAAAAATAAATTAATCCTTTTTGTGATAGATGTCAGGGGAAGGTAGCCTCTTTAACTCATATGTTTTGGTCCTGTCCTACTCTGGAAACTTTTTGGAGAGACATTTTTAATATTATCTCAAAGGTATTGAATAAGATATCTCTCCTCATCCTATTACTGCTATCTTTGGATTACCTAAAATTTCCAGTAATCTTTCTCCTTCAGCCCGTAGAATGATTGCATTTCTTACTTTAATGGCGAAAAGATGTATTTTACAACATTGGAAAGAGACTGATGCTCCAACTACGTTTTTTTGGTTTTCCCAGACGATATTATGTTTAAATTTGGAGAAAATTAGAAGTAATCTTTATGGTTCTTCAGTTAAATTCGATCAGGCCTGGAAATCTTTTATTCAACATTTTCATTTAACGTAATTTTTTTTCTCTCGGTCCATATTTATATTCCCTTCTTGTTTTTTTTTAACTGTTTTTAATGGAGGTCGGGTTTGAGGATGTGATTTTAAGTACTTTAACTCTACTCGTTTCCTAATTAGCCCATTGCTTTGCTTTGCTTTTTAGTTTAGTTGCACGGTGGGTTTTTTTGGGTTTTTTTTTTCTTTTTCTATTGATATATATAAAAATTAGTATACTATTATATTACCTTGTTATTTTATGTTTAAATTGCACTGTTTGTATTAATTATTTTCTGTATTAATATTTCCTGTAATATATTATATTCTAACAGTGTATTAGTGCCTATATGGCTTACCTTCTGTGTACTTGTTCAATAAAAAGATTTAAGAAGAAAAAAGAAAAGAAAAAGAAAGGAATCAGTTTATTTGGAATGATGGTATTAAAGGCAGAGCTGTAGTCAATGAAAAGGAGCCTTACGTATGCGTCTTTATTCTCCAGGTGTTCTAAGGAGGAATGTAGGGCCAGAGAGATGGCATCTGCCGTTGACCTGTTGCTCCGATAGGCGAATTGCAAAGCGTCGAGGTTGACCGGTAGGCTGTGGTTGATGTGTGCCATAACCAATCTCTCGAAGCATTTCATAGCAATCGATGTCAGAGCTACAGGTCGATAGTCATTCAGGCATGCCACCTTGCTCTTCTTCGGCACTGGGATTATCGTTGCCTTCTTAAAACACGAGGGGATCTTAGACTGAAGCAAGGAGCAGTTGAAGATGTCAGCAAACACTCCAGCTAGCTCGCTTGCACAGGCCCGGAGAACCCATCCCGGGATGCCATCTGGGCCCGTCGCCTTCCTTGGATTTATCTTCAGGAAGCCCCTTCTAACGTCCTCCTCGGTGATGATGAATCTCGATGCCACCAGGTCCGGTTCATCCGGAGGGAGCGGGACGCTCCTCTTCTGTTCAAATCTTGTGTAGAATACGTTAAGTTCGTCAGGAAGAGAAGCGCCACAGTTATTGATATTCCCAGCCTTTTCTTTGCACCCAGTGATCTCATTTAGACCCTGCCATAGTCTACTGGCATCCCTTTGGTTAGCCTGGGCTTCCAACTTGGCTCAATATTGCCTCTTGGCGCCCTTAATGGCTTTCTGGAGTTCACGCCTGGATTCTGTGTAGCGACTGGTAACCCTGGACCTAAAAGCTGCAGCTCCAGCCTTTAAAAGGGACTTGACCTCATAATTCATCCAAGGTTTCCAGTTAGGGAATACTCAGATCGTCTTGCGAGACACACAGTCCTCCGTGCATTTCCAGATAAAGTCCGTGACAGCTGAGGCATACTCATCGAGGTTAGCTGCCGAGTCCTTGAATACTAACCAGTCCACCGATTCAAAGCAGTCACGGAGAACCTCATCTGTTTCCTCTGTCCAACACGACACTACTTATGACACCGTGACCTCCCGCTTCAGTTTCTGTTTGTAAGCCGGGAGGAGGATGAAACACCTTCAATTACTCCAAAAGGCTGAGGTTTGGTAAAATACTGAAAGGCTTTTATTCGCTGTACAATACGACCTCCACAGTGAGTGTCTGCCCCCGGACTGAGGGCGAGGGGCAAGGCGAACACCTTTATACAGGACTCTGTGGGAGGAGCCACAGGGGCAGTCAGCAGAGGGGTGTGTCCAGACAGGTAACTCAGTTACAACATATATACATGGTTTACCACATTCACCCCTCCTTTTTTTAAAAAAGAGTCCCGCGGGGTGAAGTGACTGACAATATTTACAAGAAGTATATTTACAGGTTAAGTCTATCAGGCGGTCGAGTCCATCGCTGTGATCTACGTAGCACCGGCGATGGCGGTTGTGCTGGCTCCGGCCTGACTTCAGGTGCCAGCACGTTAGGCGTCGGTAATCCCTCGTGCGTGTGCGTCGCGCCCGGTATGGGAGTGTCGTGTGGTGTCTGTATAGGGTTTGGGGTGCACGGTGTCTCGTAGGTACATACATTGGTGGGTACGGGGTCAATAGTCACCACGGAGTGTTCAGGGTAGGGGCCCGGAGCTCCTGCGGGCACCAGGTCGCGGATGGAGACCGTGTCCTCCCGCCCATCAGGTAAAACCACGTAGGCATACTGGGGGTTCGCATGAAGTAAGTGAACCCTCTCGACTATCGGGGAGTATTTATTGCTCCTCGCATGTTTCCGGAGCAGCACTGGCCCCGGGGACGTCAGCCAAGTTGCTAGGGTGGTTCCAGTCGTCGATTTTCTGGGAAAAGAAAAGAGCCGCTCATGAGGGGTGGCATTGGTCGACGTGAATAACAGGGAGCGGATGGAGTGGAGTGCCTCGGGAAGGACCTCCTGCCGGCGGGAGACCGGCAATCCCTTTGACCTGAGGGCTAAGAGTGTGGCTTTCCACACTGTGCCATTCTCCTTCTCTACCTGTCCATTCCCCCGGGGATTATAGCTCGTGGTCCTACTGGTCGCAATTCCCCTAGCCAGCAGGTATTGGCGCAGCTCGTCACTCATAAACGAGGACCCTCTGCACTGTGGATATAGCATGGGTATCCGAACAGAGTGAAGAGCTTGCGCAGGGCTTTTATAACTGACGTGGTCGTGGTGTCGGGGCAGGGGATGGTGAAGGGGAACCGCGAGTACTCGTCAATTACGTTAAGAAAGTACACATTGCGGTCGGTGGAGGGAAGGGGGCCCTTAAAGTGAACACTCAGTCACTCAAAGGTGCGGGTAGCCTTGATGAGTGGTGCCTTTTCGGGTCAGTAGAAGTGCGGTTTGCACTCTGCGCAGACTTGGCAGTCCCTGGTTATCATCCTGATCTCCTCAAGGGAGTAAGGCAGGTTCCTGGCTTTCACGAAGTGGAAAAGCCGGGTGACTCCTGGGTAGCAAAGGTCTACATGTGGAGCGAAAAGCTGGTCGATCTGCGCACTGGCGCACGTTCCCCGGGATAGGGCATCGGAGGGCTCGTTGAGCTTCCCAGGCCTGTACATGATGTCATAGTTGTAGGTGGAGAGTTCGATTCTCCACCTCAGAATTTTATCATTTTTGATTTTGCTCCGCTGCTGATTATTAAACATGAATGCGACTGAGCGCTGGTCAGTTAGCAGGGTGAACCCTTTGCCGGCAAGATAGTGCCTCCAGTGCCTTATAGCTTCCACTATGGCCTGGGCCTCTTTCTCTACCGCAGAGTGCCGAATTTCAGGGCCTTGAAGGGTACAGGAGAAGAACGCCACTGGTCTTCCTGCCTGGTTGAGGGTAGCAGCCAGCGCAAAGTCAGATGCGTCACTCTCTACTTGGAAGGGAATGGCCTCATCCACCGCATGCATTGCTGCTTTGGCAATGTCCCATTTTATGCGGCTGAAGGCCACGTGGGCCTCGGCAGAGAGGGAGAATGTGGTGGACTTGACCAGGGGGCGGGCCTTGTCTGCATGGTTAGAGACCCATTGGGCGTAATATGAAAAGAAGCCCAGGCACCTTTTCAGGGCTCTGAGGGTATTGGGAAGAGGGAGTTCCAACAAGGGGCACATACGGTCGGGGTCAGGGCCAATGACTCCATTCTCCACGACACACCCAAGGATAGCAACTCGGGTGGTCCCAAATACACACTTGTCCTTGTTATAGGTGAGGTTGAAAGATTTGGCTGCTTGGAGAAATTTTTGGAGGTTGTTGTCGTGATCCTCCTGGTCGTGACCGCAGATGGTGATGTTATCCAGATATGGGAACGTGGCCTTCAGTTGGTACTGGTCCACCATCCGGTCCATTGACCTCTGGAAGACAGATACACCATTCGTGACACCAAAGGGGACGCGCAGGAATTGATAAAGCCTGCCGTCCGCCTCGAAGGCAGTGTAAAGGCGGTCCTCCTGGCGGATGGGGAGCTGATGGTAAGCAGATTTTAGGTCTATGGTCGAGTACACCTTGTACTGTGCTATCTGATTGACCATATCCGCTATGCGGGGTAGCGGGTACGCGTCGTGCTGCGTGAACCTATTGATGGTCTGGCTATAGTCCACGACCATCCTATTCTTCTCCCCGTTCTGAACAACCACCACCTGCGTCCTTCAAGGACTTGTGCTTGCCTCAATGACCCCCTCCCTGAGCAGCCGCTGCACCTCCGACTTAATGAAAGCTCTGTCCCCCGCGCTGTACCTCCTGCTTTTAGTTGCCACAGGTTTACAGTCGGGGGTCAGGTTGGCGAACAGCAGTGGGGGAGGGATCCTGAGGGTGGAGAGGCCGCAAGTGGTGTCGGTAGTGTGGCAGTTGGCATGATGTTGGGTGGGATGCGCGGGTCGGTGTGTGTGTGTGTGGTCAGTAGCGGGGTACGTGACATATCTCTACAAAACAGGGGATTTATGACAGTAATTGGCGTGAGGGGCCCATCATACTTCATTGTCACGCTTTTCAGGTGGCTCTGGAAGTCCAACCCCAACAGCACAGGGGCACACAGTTGAGGCAAGACCAGTAACGTAAAGTCCCGATACTCTGTGCCCTGCACCACTAGTGTCGCTACACAACCCCCCCCCGGATGTCTGTTGTATGCGACCTGGAGGCCATGGTGACCCTCCGACTTACCGGCCGTATCATGAGTCCACAATGCTGCACCGTGGCCGGGTGGATAAAACTTTCCGTGCTACCTGTGTCAAACAGGCAGCTTGTCCTGTGCCCCTCCACCAGGATGTCCATCACTGACCTTGCGAGCTGATGGGGAGCGCTTTGGTCGAGGGTCACGGAAGCCAGGGTGGGATCGCTGTCTTGGTCCGGCGTGGTGGGGTGCCCCGTGAGCACCCGTTGGTCGTAGGCGGTGGGAGAGGTGGCGCCAAGATGGCCGCCCCCATGTCTCGCACATGGTGGTGGCGTGAAGGGAAGATGGCGGCAGGCAAGATGGCGACCCCCATGTCTCGCACGTGGTGGCAGTGTGCAGGGAAGATGGCGGTCCCCACGTCTCACACGTGGTGGCAGTGTGCAGGGAAGATGGCGGCCCCCATGTCTCACATGTGGCAGTGTGCAGGGAAGATGGTGGCCCCCATGTCTCACACGTGGTGGCAGTGTGCAGGGAAGATGGCGACCCCCCCGCACGTATCGCACGCGGCGCTGCTCAATCCCGCTCGCGGTTTTGACTTGCAGACCTTCTTTCCGCAGCTGGAGCAGGTAGCTTGTCGGGCCGGGCAGCGTTTCCGGGGGTGCTTCTCCAGTCCGCAGAAGTAGCACTTCGCGGACTCACGACTGGTGGCAGCCGAGGTCGATTCGCCGGCAGGTTGCGGGGTCTGCGGCACCCACGGGGCCATCGGGGGATCGCGTGCCTGGAGAGCCTCGGAGTTATGCAGAGCGGCCTCCAACGTATCAGACAGCTCCATCGCCGAACTTAGGGTAAGATCGGCTTTTTCCAGCAGCCGCTGGTGCACGTACACTGACCTGATCCCCATGACGAAGGCGTCTCTCACTAGGAGTTCTGCATGCTGCACCGCCGTCAGCTCCTGGCAATTGCAGACCCGCACGAGCGTCCGTAGGGCCTGGACGAACTCAGCACTCGATTCCCCGGGGCGTTGTTGCCGTGTCGCTAAACGGTGCCAAGCATAGACGCTGTTCATCGGCTGCAGGTATTGTCTTTTGAGTGCGTTCATCGCGCCGTCGTAGTTTGGCTGGTCTCTGATCAGCGAATAAACCCGTGGACTGACCCTGCAGAGTAGAACTCTGCGCTTCACTACGGGGTCGGTCGCTTTAATCTCCTCTAGATACGCTTCGAAGCAGGCCAGCCAGAGTTCGAAAGCGTTTCCAGCGTCAGGTGTTTGCGGATTGAGGTCTAATTTTTCTGGTTTCAGGATCTGTTCCATGTTTTAAAACGTACAGCGAATAAAATTGAAGCACCTTCAATTACTCCAAAAGACTGAGGTTTGGTAAAATACTGAAAGGCTTTTATTCGCTGTACAATACGACCTCCACAGTGAGTGTCTGCCCCCGGACTGAGGGGGAGGGGCAAAGCGAACACCTTTATACAGGACTCTGTGGGAGGAGCCACAGGGGCAGTCAGCAGAGGTGTGTGTCCAGACAGGTAACCGAGTTAGAACATATATACATGGTTTACCACAGAGGAGTACAGCCTGATGGTCCAATTTTCCGAAGTGAGGTCGTGGGATGGAACGGTAGGCATCCTTGACTGCTGTGTAGCAGTAGTCAAGTATATTCGGGCTTCTAGAGGGGCAGGAGACATGTTGGTATAACTTTGGTAGGGCCTTTCTGAGGTTGGCCTGGTTAACGTCCCCGGCTGTAATGAGCAAAGCCTCCGGATACCTGGTCTCAAGTTCACTGATGTTGGCATACAATATGTTCAGAGCACACTCCACGTCCGCCTGGTGGGGGTGGGGGGGGAATGTAGACTGCTGTCAGTATGACTGAGGCGAATTCCTGTGGCAGATAATAGGGATGACACTTCACCGACAGGTCCAGGCTGCGGGAGTTTCTCAGTGCCACTGTGTCCAAGCACCACGCAGTGTTGATCAGTAGGCAGACACCACCTCCCCTTGTCTTGCCCGAAGATGCCGTGCGGTCCATCCGATGGATTGAAAATCTCTCCGGTCGGATGGCACAGTCGGGGCTGGCAGGGGAGAGCCAGGTCTCGGTGAAACAGAATACGCAGCAGTTCTGCATCTCCCTGCAGTAGGTGAGTCTCCTGGTATAGATGCATCAAGATGGAAGGTACTGCCAGGCAGGGAAACTTTAGCTGACTATATTTCCATTTCGATGCTGTGAGTAATGAGGATCTTGAGTACAATTTAAATGACGCTCCTGATGTGAAGCATTCTCAGACTTTCAGAGCTTGTACTTTTATATGTTGCAAAGGCTTTTCAAGCTTGATTTCAGTCTCCCAATCGAATGTTCTCCTCCTTCTGAGAAATGGAGCACATTGAACATTTTGAGAGATCTTGAGAGATTCCTGGACTGAGTGTACGTACGTGCAAGCTGGCTAGGATTCAGTGACGTTAAAGACAGGAAGTTAGTCAAATTACATCTTTTGCAAACTTGGGATGTCAGAAGTGCTTTTCAAAGAATAATGCAATTTTAAACTGTTGTAATTTCATTCATACTGCAACTGTAAAAATCCCTTGACTACTCTGCAACTTCTGTTCACATCCAATGACTGAATATAGAAATAAAATCTGGAGTTGCCACACCCTTCCCGTTATTTTTGAGTAAATAGGAACCTGACATCTTCTCAGATTCGAGTTTGCTATCCTAAACATTTTCTGCTCACCACAGTTCATTTAATGTTGTGGTTGTAAATAAGGGATTAAGCCGTTAACGTAGCAGAGTGGTTGTATTTCCAAACTGATAACGTAAAGCCTTGGATTGTCAATCTGAAGACCTGTAAGAAAGCCGTCTCTCAGTGACTCCAATCCCCCGAAAGGACCTGGCAAGCCATTTAGCTGTATTATCATGTTATGGAGAGGAGGAGGGTGCAGTACCTGTGAAGGATGCACCTGTCCGTGCTAGCATTGACTGTACAGTGTTAACTCCTACCAATACGAAAATGAACCCAGCTCCTTCCCACCAAGGAGCAATGCCACAAGAAGGCAATGTCCATCATTAAAGATCCCACCATCCATGCCATGCCAACTTCTTGATATTACCATCAGAAAAGGGGTACAGAAGTCACACCACCAGCTTCAGGAGCAGTTGTTACCTTGCAATCATCAGGCTCCTGGACTCTCACCTATAAAACTCTGGTGAGGCCACACTTGGGGTACTGTGGCCAGTTCTGGTCGCCTCACTATAGGAAGGATGTGGAAGCATTGGAAAGGGTACAGAGGAGATTTACCAGGATGCTGCCTGGTTTAGAGAGTATGCATTATGATCAGAGATTAAGGGAGCTAGGGCTTTACTCTTTGGAGAGAAGGAGGATGAGAGGAGACATGATAGAGGTGTACAAGATAATAAGAGGAATAGATAGAGTGGATAGCCAGTGCCTCTTTCCCAGGGCACCACTGCTCAATACAAGAGGACATGGCTTTAAGGTAAGGGATGGGAAGTTCAAGGGGGATATTAGAGGAAGGTTTTTTACTGGTTGGTGCGTGGAATGCACTGCCTGAGTCAGTGGTGGAGGCAGATACACTAGTGAAGTTTAAGAGACTACTAGACAGGTATATGGAGGAATTTAAGGTGGGGGCTTATATGGGAGGCAGGGTTTGAGGGTCGGCACAACATTGTGGGTGAAGAGCCTGTACTGTGCTGTACTATTCTATGTTCTATGATACCATCAATCACCTCTACTCTGAACTGGCTCTACCACCTAAACACTTTCAAAGGCTTTTACAGCTTAAACTGGGTCACTGGCATTGTAAAAGCATTATGCTAACCACTGTGCCACCTTCATTTCAACATATCAGACATTAAGCAGACCTATTAGTAGATGCAGGAATGGTCACCTTTGCAGATGTATCACAGAAGAGTCAAACTATGGAACAAGCCTTTCCTACGAAGAAATGCCTTCACCCAGAATTCCTGGAATTCTCTACGAAGAGGCCTGTGGAGGCACAGTCACTGAGCGTAATTAATCAAGGTTAAAAATCCATCGTAAGTCTAAAGTGAAAAACTTTGAGGAAGTAGGGGCACTGGTGAGTAATCTTGGCCGTGGTGTTTATATGATTGGACCAGGACAATCTATTAGTGACGCTTACTTCTAGGAACTTGAAACTTTCAACCTTCTCAACCTCTACACAAGTTCAGGAAAGAGGTGGTAATTTAAAAAAAAAATACCAGTCACAACCTTTTCAAATGATTGAACAGGCACAAGGATTAAAGTGCTTATGTGTGCTTTTTATTTATGTTAAATGCAGCCCAGTGAATCTACTCTCAATCATTTGAAATATAATGGGAACTCTCAGAGAGAGTGTAGTCAAGTGGTGCTCACTCATAACTAACCCTGAGTATTGCTCAATCTGGGTTTTGCCAGGGCCACTTGACTTCTGACCTTCTCATTATCTTTCTTCACACAGCAATTTTTCAAACATCTAAAGCTGTGATGGTTGTGTTTTACTTTTGGTGACATTGAGGGTCCTCAGTAAGTCAAGGGATGCCTTTTGAAGTCTGAAGTTTGAGTTCAAGTTTAATTTTCATTCAACCATATATGAATACAAACAAACCTAACAGTGTTACTCCAGGCCCAAGGTGCAAAACACGGTCGTACACAGCAGAAGGCACCTGTAGAAAATGTAAGATAGCGGTGAATAACCGTCGCATAAAAGAATATAGTCTTGAGTCCCCAAGTGCATGAATGTTGTAGCTGTGTGCAGTCAAACACAATACATCTTTTCTGCCAAGGGATCACTGGGGAGCAGCATGGGCGCCAGGCCAAACTGCCTCCAGCACTCAGGTGGAGTGCCCGATTCCGACACCTCCCCCTGGGTGGCCCCAAACAGGCGACGTCACGGCTTGAGGCCTGGTCCTCGCTATGACCGAGGCCACGCAGCTCCCCTGCAATTTGCCAATGAATTGTACTGGCAGCGTTCGACACCACCTTTGTCCAGCAGGGACTTGCGATCACAGGAAAAGTGACTAAGCCGATCACTTGCTGTTAGACTGCACACCTCCTGATGCGCACCAAAGCCTCTCTGTCACAAGCAGCATCGTGATCCAGACCAAGTCCAGCTCCTTCAGTTTACCGCCAACGAGCAACTCGCTAATGGAATAGACCTGCGGTATTTTAACACCTTAATGTCTAGCTGGGTCTTGTGATTATAAAAAAAAAACGTTTAAACAAAAAGACAATAGCAACTGTGGTTGACCCCCGTAGAAGCTGCTGCATCTCAGTGCACTGCCACCTTACTGGAAAAGTCTGAAATTGTTGGAAGATCATCATGGTGATTGGCAGTCAATACAGTCCTAGGTCCAACCGTCTTAATTCATTGATCGCAGTCCTTCCATTATTGAGTTAGCAGTGTGGATGTTGGCATGAACATTTTACAACTATTTGCAGCTCTTCAGTGAAAGGAGAGGTTTGCATCTGTATACAGTGAGACTGGGGCAACGTTCAAGTATGGTATAATTAGTAAGTAACCACTGTGCCTTAGATGGGCCAGGAAATGACCACCGCAATAAAAGAGTGAGCCTGATGTTAAATTACATTACTGTTAATAACTCCCCATCACCAGCATTCTGCATGGTCACCAGCCACAATACAGAACTAGACCAGCCATATAATACTTGGGTGGTGGAGAGGAAATGCATCTCTACCAAAGGAGGTGTAAGGCGCTCCTTCCCTCTGCCAGCCTGCAGGTCACCCTTGGGCAAGGTGTGGCACCTGCTTAACCCCCCACCCCCACCCCCCGACCGATCAGGATCATGTGAAGCCATGGGAGCAGGTGCTGGATATCATAATTCCCGGTTGTGTGACCACTGGCACCAGGCAGACAATCTCTGAAGAGTGTGGATGATGGCTGGGGTCACCCACCTTGTAAAGACACTGCCCAGAAGAAGGCAATGGCAGACCACTTCTGTAGAGAAATTTGCCAAGAATGATCCTGGTCAAAGAGCATGATTGCTTATGTCATATGACATGGCACATAATGGTGATGATGACATACAACTGTTGGTAGAGGAATAGGTAGAGTTTGAGTATCCTGCCATGAGTAATGTGCCTCCTGATATCCCAAAGCCTTTCCACCATCCACAGGGTAAAAATAATGAGTGTAAAGGAAAAGTTTGATCCCATCCAGATCACTCAATGTTTATTCCCTCTATCAGGGGCACACATATTATGGCACTAATTAACAAGCTGGAATCTTATAAAGCTGCCTGTCTACAGAATGAGGAAACTGCTTCTCATCTCAATCATCAATATCCTACCCACTTATCCATTGCACATGACCATTGTGTCCAGAAATGCCATCTAGGGGAAAATCTCTAGGGTCCAAGTGTCGATTTTAACTGACATTTCGATGACACTCTGTCATCTTCATCAAGGATGATGCATAGGCATGTCTCGTCCAGTGGTACATATACCTCCATGTTCTGTGCCTCCTGATTGGTCGAGGACTAACCAATAAGGTTTCTGCTGCCCCACCTTGATTATAATTGAATTCCAGTTCTAACTTAGAGCGAGACCTTCATCTTTGTTAAAATTCTTTTTCTCCAGTTTTATTTCAATGGTTTTCTTCACCAGGCAGTCCCAAAAGCCACTGGTGCGGGCATGGTAGTTTTCTGCCGTCGAAGTCAATCTTATGCCCATTGCGAATGTTAAGTCCTGCTACCGCCAATTTCTCCAGGTAACCCAAATGAATACGAACAGAAATTCTGTAAACACCAGCCATCCTGAATCCAGGGTCATCTGAGATTTGCTGTGGTTTGAACTTCCTGATGGGTTTGTGGGTGGTATTAATCTGGTATTTCTTTTGGATCCTTATGGTGCTTCCAGAATCCGTGGAAATATAAGGAAAACAGGCAATGGCGATGGGTCCCTCCACATTGTTAGGTTTCCTGGTTTCTCCGTTGACCATTTTAAGGGCCCGACTGACTCTTTACATTGGACCTACTAAGTATAACACTTCACATTTGGCCGGGTTAAACTCCATCTGCCATTTGTCTGCACGTATCTGCAACTGATCTATATCCTATTGTATTCTTTGCCAGTCTTCTATGCAAAACAGCACCAACCTTCGTATCATCTGCAAACTTACTAACCTACACATCTACAGTTTCATGGTGAATTTGTGGAATTTGTTGCCACATGCAGCTCTGGAGGCCAGGTCATTGGGTGTATTTAAGGCAGAGATTGAAAGGTTCTTGATTGGACATGGCATCAAAGGTTACGGGGAGAAGGCCAGGAACTGGGGTTGAGGAGGAGGAAAAAGAGAGGATCAGCCATGATTGAATGATGGAGCAGTCTTGATGGGCCAGATGGCCTAATTCTGCTCCTATGGTCTAAAATCCTACAATAAGTCGTGATGTAGCCCAGTCCATCACGGGTAAGGCCCTCCCCCAGAATGGAAAGCAGCATCCATCATTAGCGATACACTCATACCACCCAGGTCATACTCACTTCTTGCTACTGCCATGAGGAGGAAAGTACAGGAGCCTCAGGGACGCACGCCACCAGCATCAGGAACAGTTATTACCCCTCAACACATCAGGCTCCTGAACTAGACGGGATAACTTCACTTACCCCATTGCTGAACTGTTCCCACAGCCCATGGACTCATTTTTAAAGACTCTTCATCTCATGTTCTTGATATTTATTGCTCATTTATTTCTTAACATTGATATTTTTTCCCTTATTTTTGTATTAGCAGAGTTTGTTGTCTTTTGCACACTGGGTATCCACCCTCTAGGTATCCACCCTCTGGGTATGATTTCATTATTTCTATCATGGTTATTGGAATTTACTCAGAGTATGCCCACAGGAAAATGGATCTCGGGGTTGTACATGGTGACATGTACTTTTGATAATAAATTTATTTTGAACATTAAAAGTTTTAAGCTTCTTTAGGTTGTGTTTTTTTTTAAAAAGTATAAGATTGTAGGATTTTGAGCCGCAGAGCGTTGTGGAGCGAGTTGTTGCAGTTGCAGGAATGCCTTCACCAGAGGGCAGCGTCGCAGGAGCCGGGCAACAGGCGAACGGGGTCGAGCTGCAGCGGGGCATGTGACAGACACGAACGATGCGGGGTGAAGGTTGCGACTGATGGGCGGGGCTGGTGATGTCATGGGGGGGCGGGGCGCTGGCAAGCTCTCGCGATGATTGGCAGCCGGCGGTACGGTGATAAGCGGCGCAGACGCGGTGCGCCGCGCCAGTTCGTCCTCAGTGCAGGGCAACGAGGAGGAGGTCGAGTGTCGCCGGTCGTGGTCTACCGACTCCAGCACCGCTCACGGTCCGAGAAAAGAGTGCCTGCTGAGCTGCCAACCCCGCCACCAGCATTAACACCGGGTAAGAGAGCCCAATGCTTTTATTTTAAAAACTCAATTGGACATCGGTTCCTTGGGCCGCTCTGCCATCGGCCTCGGTTACTCGGTGACACCGGCTGGTTGACCAAGGACTGAGGTGGTTGATGTGGTCGTCCAGCAACAAGTGGCTGACGGGGAGCATTCGGATTACATTTGACTGAGGTGTCCAGACCAGGACTTGGTCGCAGAAAGGAGGGGTCTAAAGCTATATTGTTTATGTTTCTCTCTACAAAGTTTAGAGGAGCATTCCTGAGCTAGAAAGTCATAAGCCCTCTCACACCATTCCTTTCTCTTCAACAGAAAATTATGTATCTTGTAGGCTGTAGTAACAAACATTGGTTAAGAGTATAATCTTTATATCCTCAGTCAAATTCATTAAACAATATCTGGGTAATTGGCAACTTCCTACCTTAAGTGACCTGATATGAATGCTTGGCGTATTGCAACAGCGCTTTCACATTCGTAAGATGTTTTGACATGACCAATGATTTGGCAATGTTGGAAATCCTCAGCAGAGTAGCTAGCCTAAGGAAAGAAAAAGTATTCAGCCAGGAAACATTTGGGAGAACATTTCTTGACGTGGATTATTAAATGTGTTAAGTGGTTAGGCTGGTTTATAAAATGTTTTCTGTTAGTTCAACGGTAAAAATAAATATTTTTAAACTTATTTTTGTTTTTTTAACTGCTATTGCAGCAGTTGTATTTGTTATTGGGATGAATAATAGTCTCTACAACACTTGATTTAATCACTGTTTTTCTGCTCAGAACTAATCAATGCAGCAGTAGATCTGACGGATGATTGTATTCTGCAGTCTGATCTTTTATTTCTCACCTGTCTGTCACTTCTCCCTGGGTTGCACCCCCCCCCCCCACCCTGTCTCCTGTGGTCCACTCTCCTCTTATCAGATTCTTTCTTCAACTCTTTACCTTTCCCACCCACCTGGATTCACCTATCACCTTCCAGCTAGCCGCCTCCTCCTCCCCTCAGCTTTTTATTCTGGCATCTTCCCCCTACTCAATGTCTATTAATTTCCGTAGATGTTACCTGACTTGCTAACTTCTTCCAGCATTTTGTGCGTTGCTTTGGATTTCCAGCATCTGCTGACTTTCTCGTGTTTATTGTATTTGTAGTAACCTGGTTGTGTATATTGGATTGAGATGAACTTTCTATCTGTGCTATTACAATGTACTTTTAAAATGAGATGTTTGGAGAAAACTGACTACTGTCTTCAATGCATTAAAAGTGAAAGGTTTTATTGGGATATAGTTGCATTCAAAAAGCATCAGCTGTAGCCTCTGATAATCGTTACTTGTCAAAATTGTTTTCATCATTTTTTCTGTTCCTGGGACTGTAACAGTTTCAGTTATGAAATGGGTATACATTGGTTATACTGATTTTCAACAATTTCAGTTGCCTCTATGTTTTTGCTTTCCTGTGTCAGTATTAATATTTATTATAATTTTTTGTTGAAACATTTCTGAAAAATCTCTGGGAGGCAGTTCAAATTTTTCATATGCCAACTTCCTGTAATTTGCTCCTTGGAGGTTAATCATTTTTGTTTCCTTCAGTTACATGACACACGTTTCCCAGATGTTTGGCAACTTTTGGGAATATACATTTCAGCAGTTTTTAAGAGTATTTTTCATAGTTCTGCACGCCCTGCTTGCATTTTTGTAAGTATTCTGACTTTTGTAAATCTATGAATGGGCAATGACAAAGAATGTCAGATAAACAAAAGAAACCCCAAAATATTCAAAACCAACTTCAGTATTTTGACTACAGTACTGTGCAGATGTTTTAGCCATCATTGTGTGTGTATGTGTATACATATACTCTTGCACAAACTGTATCTTTCAGATTTGACGTTCCTAGTTTGCGTGCATTTTCTCGTTTTCCAAATCTGAGGATTTGGGAGAAAAATTATTCTTGTGTTGTGGAGAAAGTAATGTTCATATAGATAATTAGGTTTGCAGCTGTTCTTAAGGAGCTTGGAGGAAATCTTGCAGTTTGAGTAGTTTCCAGTTTAAATTGGCAATCAGTCTTAGAAATTTTGTTGCCAATTGTGATGATTGAAGAAGCTGCTTTCAGCTACATTGTTTGCTATTGAGCAATACAATGCGAAGTATGTGCTTCTGGCCTTTTGAGCCACACTGCCCCAGCAACCCCACAACAAACCTGAGTATCCCTATCCTATAACACAACAATTTAAAATGGCCAATTAATCTACTCTATGTCCATGGACTGTGGAAGGAAGCTGGAGCACCTGGGGAAAACCCTGGCATTCCACGGGGGGGGCGGTGACGGGACATACAGACACTTCATAGTCGGCACTGGAATTGAAGTCTGGAATGTCCTGAGCTGTAATAGCGTCGTGCTAGCCGCTAAACTACCGCAGTGCCCGCCAATTCACTATTTAGTGAATTGTGTAAAAAGTGATGGTGATCCTTAAAGTATCTTGATGTTTTACATGACTTTAAACCGGGCCTTAAGGAACCTTGAATTTTGTCAGCAGCTTGAAAACTTTTGTATCTTTTGAAGTATTGAATATTGTTTCTGGTTTGTATCGGTTTATTACAAAATAATACTAAAAACTGTGCAGCAAAGGTAGTCCTGAGCGCTCTATATTATTGGATTGATGAATACAGCCTACCTGTTGAGCCTGATCAAATCCATTTAATATCATTGGATTGAACTAGGGAATATTTCTGTGAATACTTTGTCTAACTAAGCATAACAATGCCAGTGCCTGATACAAGTTCAGTGAACTCTTTCTAAAGCCTGATGTGGTTGCCAAATCAATCACAACAAATTCAAATTTTAGAATTTTTACTTTAATCCATTTATCTTTCCTTTTAACTCCAGCATTCAATTGATTTAGTTTATGTCAATGTCAGCAAAACAGCTGTCAGGAAGCAGAGTGGAGAACATGCTCTTATCTGTATCAACAGTGCTTGGGGTGGAGATGGCTGAGATCCTCTTACTCCGAGTTGTATCACTGACACTTTGTCCTGGATCTGCTATGTAAACATGATGGCCAAGATAGCACATTGCCATCACTGCTTGCTCAGAAGGCCAAGGAAATTTGGCATGTGTGTATCTGTATATATACAAACATTATGTCTCAATGCATTGCAACTGCTTGGCCCAAGATTGTGAAAATTTGCAGAGAGTTGTGAATGCAGCCCAGTCTATGGGGAAAACCTTTACTGATCTTCCCTTTATTGACTGTCTGCACTTCCTGCTGCGTTGGGAAAGTAGCCATTGCAATCAAGGACTAACGTGCAAAGGGTTATTTTTTTTTTGTTCTCTCCCTCCCATGGGGTAGAAGAAGCAAAAGCTTGAAAACACGTAGCACAAAGCTCAGGGACAGCTGCTGTCCCACTTGAATGAATGTCTTGTGCAATAACTATGAACTCTTGATCTGCTAATACACTTGTCATCCTTGCTCTTGTGTACCTGCATTATGTTTTCAATATAATCGTAACGTTATATTCGACATTGTCTCTTTTTCCTTTTGTGCTACCTTGACCTGGATTCGGTGACCATTTTATTATGTTCACCTACAAGAGAAAATCTTCAGATGCTGAGAGAGGGAGAGAGAGAGAGACCCGCCCAGAGGTACTCAGCAGGCCAGGCAGTATCCATACAAAACAGTACAGTTCATGTTTCAGGACTGGAGGGAACAGGAGGGTTAGGAGGAGAGGGGAAAAACATAAGATGATAGGTGAAACTGGGGCGGGGGGTAAAGAGTTGGAAAGTTGATTGGTAAAGAGATGCAGGACTGCAGAAGGGAGACTGATGGGAGACAACAGAAGGCTGTGGAGGAAAGAAAAGGGGAAGGAGCACCAGAAGGAGGTGATGATGAGATAAGGTGAGAGAAGGAAAAGTGGGTGGGGACTGGTGAAGGGAGGGTGGGCATTAACGGAAGTTGGAGAAATTGATGTTCACGCCATCAGGTTGGAGGCTACTCAGACAGAATATAAGGTGTTGTTCCTCCAGTCTGAGTGTGACCTCATTGTGACAGTAGAGGAGGCCATGGACTGACATGTAGGAATGGGAAGTGGAATTAAAACGTGTGGCCACTGGGAGATCCCACTTTTACTTGTGGGCAGAGCATAGGTGCTTGGCGAAGCGGTCTCCTGATCTATGTTAGGTCTCACCAATATACAGGAGGCTGCACTGGATATTGTCCATGACCCCAACAGACTCACAAGTGAAGTGTCACCTCGTGTATTCTTGATTTAATTTATTCTTCAAGCCTTGTGCCATAGTTGTTGGATCAGTGGGTGAAGTAATTAACCAATATCTGTTCCTATAGCCATACCACTAAAAGTTTGCCATTCTTTTGAAGTTGTATGTAGTCAAGTTCTACTGAAAGTGTATTTTATACTTTCCAAATGAAGTGATCTGTTAAACAAATTTTTTTTCTCTGTAAGTAAGGTCACATTACTCAATCATAATTTTTTTTACCTCTGCTGTGTAGCAGGGGATTATTTGATCCTCATAACAACTAGTTGAAAGCCGATTCAGTGGCAAGGTGCACAAAAGGAGCCAGACATCGATCTCCCTTCAGATTTTTTACGTTCCCTATAGTAACAGCTGTTAGGAAACCCTGTAGAAAGAAAATTTAAACGCCTGGAGAAATAGTTTGGGGAAATTTATTTGTAAAATTTAGTTAATATTTTCCCATCAGTACCTGGAGCAAACAATTTTTAAGCGGTTCTAATTTTCTTCCATTATATAAGCCTTGGCAAAACCTCTATGCACCATTGTTAAATGCTACGAAGAGATGACAAAGATGTCAGAGCCAGCTGTCTAATTCTGAACCCTTGTTTGGAAACACTGGATCATAGCCATTTGAGATGTGAGTTAGCTTAGCCGAGGTTAAAGCTTTGGTGTTTCTTTTTTTTTTGTGGGCTGGTGTTTCAGAGTAGAATAAACATGAGCCTTTTCAAACGTGGGTTTGGTGTTCGGTATTTGAAATACCAGTGGAATACTTTGTTCAAGTGAGTTAACTTTTCAAATCTCGGTGCAGTTAGTTGTTTTTCAAACTTGTAAATAGTGTTAAGTGCGCAGATAATAAATATTAAGAACCGAATTTTCTTGCATGTTGATTTTTAATTGACTTTAAGATGTACTTTTCCAGTATCTTTGTTCTCATGAAGACATATTGCTAGAAATGTTTTATTTCTGCTAAGATCTAAACATTTACAGTAGATTATTGTATGCTGTAGCTTGAATTTGATACTATATTTTAAATGGATGATTGCTGGACATGTACGGAACTTTAAGGCATCAAGTTGATATATTGTTTTTAAACAGGTTAGTAGATATACAGGATATTTCTTTCTTTGTATAGAAATTAAGTTTCCATTTCTTTCAGGAAAGATAGTTAAATTTCAAATGGTGCAGTGAAATTATACTTTAGAAAAAAGCAATTTGTCAAATTAATGTTGTGGAATACTTATTAGTAAACATCAATGTTGAATGTTAAGAGATAAAAATCTGTGTTAACTAAATATAGCAGGGAGGGAGTCTCGGAATTTTTGCTGGTTTGTGCAACTTATTTGGAGCAACAGGGCTTCTGGAGTCTTTGGTTTGGAGAGTGGGCATGAGGATTTTGAGCAGGCACAATTTTACACCACTCTGGTTATTACTCAACTGAATTTTAGCTCATTGATATTCATCCCAGGCTTGTCATTCAAGTGTTTTTTTTTCACTCTTTCCTTGCAGTTGAAATGATGCTTTTAAGATTATGCCAATTTCATTATTAATTATCTTGCATTTAATAACCTTTTCAATGAAGTCCAAAGCTTCATAGTCTATCCTGATAGCCTTGTTATGCTAGCTTTTTCTACATAAGAATTGAAGTCCAAGGGTATACTTCACAGATGCTACTCCTGTCATTTACTTTCTGCCCATCTTGTTCTCGTTTTGTATACAAGAAACATTTGTGCTCTAATCTTTATGTATGAAATTTTGTGCTTCTCTACTGGAGTTGATGGAAATGAGTCGATTCAAGTTTCTGTTGGATCACACACGGGGAAAAGTGGATAATGACATTTATCTGCCCTTTCATGTTTAAGTTTAAAAATGTTTAGTGACACAAATTGCTGGAAGTGTAAGCAAGGTAGGGAAGGGTTGTAACTGTGGAACTTTTTCCATCCTTTCTGACCTGTTCATTGTCATTTTATTTGAATGTAAGCCATTTTCTTCTCCCTGTAGGTTAAGGACTACAATGGAGGCTGTTGTTCGTCGTTGCCCATTCCTTTCACGAGTGTCTCAGACTTTTCTTCAAAATGCTGGCAAGTCACTGATCTATTATGCACGTCATTGCCCTGTGATGATGATGAGGGCGGGAGCCAAGCCTGAAATGCGCACCATAGCAACCTCAGCTGCTCACTGTCAACAGACCAAAGAAACAACACCAGTGAATGAAAGTAAGTGTTGTTTAAGGAGGAGTTCCCTATTTTAATTATAGAAATATTTATTTCTGACTTCTGTATTTATAATAAGACAGCACAGATGCAAAATGTGCTGCGGATGCTGAAAACTGAGAGCGATACTCACAATGTGCTGAAGAAACTCAGCAGGTTGGGCAGCATCCGTGGATGGGAATTAACAGGCAACGCTTCGGCTCAAGACCCTTAATCCTGATCCTTCAGGTTGATTCTGAAGGGTCAGCTGTTTATTCCCATCCATAGATGCTGCCTGAGCCAGTGAGTTCCTCCAGCACATTGTGTGTATTGAATAAGACAGCAGAATGGAATGAAAATTGTTCCTACTGATATGTAAAATTGAATTTTTTTTGTTTTTTTTTGTTGTTGAGTGATTTATCAAACACCCAAGTGAAGTAAGCTTCAGGGGAGTGAAATGGATAAACTGAAAATAACATGGAAAAATGATATTCTGGCGTCTGTTGATTTTAAACGCTTTAATGCCAAAGTTTACTTGACGTTTAATCGCAAGCTAAAACAACTTCAATGTATTAACATTGAGCAGAAGTATGATTCCAGTGAGAGAGAAGCAGCATCAACATTAGACTTCAGATCTGATGGGAAGCTCATTAAACTTTTGGGCAGCACATAAGGAAAATGTTTTATTGATGCAATTTTTTTTTAGGGTTATTTTGTATTCCACCATTCTCTCTCTCTCTCTCTCTCTCTCTCTCTCTCTCTCTCTCTCTCTCTCTCTCTCTCTCTCTCTCCTCACTCACTCACACACTCACACACTCACACACTCACACACTCACACACTCACACACTCACACACACACACACACACACACACACACACACACACACACACAATGCTGGAGGAACTCAGCTGGTCAGGCAGCATCTGTAGAAATGAATAGAGTCGATGTTTTGGGGCGAGACCCTTCTTTGGGACTGGAAAAGAAGGGAGAAGGTGCCAGAATAAAAAGGTGGGGTTGGGGAAGCAGGATAGTTGGAAGGTGATAGGTGAAGCCAGGTGGATGGGAAAGGAGAGTGAACCATAGGAGGAGGGTACCAAGGGATAGGTGTTGGGCAGGTGAGAAGAGGTAGAAGCCAGAGTGGAAAATGGGAGGGGGAGGGAATTTTTTAAAACTGGAAGGAGAAATTGATATTCATGCTATCAGGTTGGAGGCTAGTAAATTCAACTCAAAGTTATTTTGTCAAATAATTTATTGAAGTTCTTGGACTTGTAAGGAATGTTTAAAACCATTTTCTTTGTTGTTTCTGAGCCTTCATTTCAAGAATTCCTTAATTTATTACAGAACCTAATAGTTCGACTCCAGCTTCAAGTGCCCCAGGACCCCAGCTTCCACCAGGGCACCCAGTCCCTAGTGCTGGACAGGCTGCTGCTTCAAAGTGTCCATTTCTTGCTGCTGAGATGAGCCATGGCAAGAGCAGTGTTGTTCGCAAAGCCAGTGAGGAACTTTCAGAGGATGTGCAACAAATGCACACAATGAGAAAAGGTAAATTTTCTGTTTGTTTTTAACAGCGTTCTTTTGATTTTTATTTATCAAAGCTTGTTAGAAAAAGCATTGTCCTGTAGACACAAGATGATTTTCCAGAGTGTTTCCTACCACTTCAGTAGTAACGCTTAAATGGATGTTTTATGTGCAGCAAAGCTCCATTCTTGATTTATAGGACTGAAAGGTGCAGCATTATGAGGAGCTGCACTTACAATAGCCATCACCTTACAGTAATTCCTTGGCCATTTATTTCATTTCCATTAACTCGCCCATTACTTCCTGAGATCCGTTCTACAATTTATGCCAGTTCTTAAATCCCATCCTGTTGCCTATTATCAGCACTACCTAAGCCCTTTCCTAATTCAGGAGCCTTGCTCTTCTGAGAAACTGCATTGCATATGAGGAGCAGAACAGTGCTGTACTCAGTAATGTCTGTTCACGTGTTCTCAAACTGGAGAGGGCATGACAAAGGAGGACTTGTCTGCGACTGCTGACCCATTCCATATGGTGATGTCATATTCATATCTTACTGTCATGCAGTACTAAGTGTCTTCAAAACTGACAGAATTTGTCTTTTTCATGAGCTATGTTCATTCCCTGAATCTGTTAAGTAACACTGGTGGATTACATTGTCATCACTGAATAAAATAACTTGATATGAAAGAAATCCTGTAGAAAGGCATTTCTGCCTTCTAGGCAGTATTTGATGAAGAAGGGGTTCACATTTCCAAGAAAAATGGTGATTATGGACATTTTTCCAGGAAATTAAATCCTCTGTAGTATAGGGGTCATCTGTACTGCTTGTTTAATGCTACTGAAATGGCTATTTTTATAGTTAAAGTTGTATTTTTCACCTAAAGTCTTTAAGTTAACTTTTCGTCTCTGCAGAATTGTCTGTTAGTCCAACTGCAGACAACATTAAAACAGCCGATGGACATGATAAAGATGGCCTGTTGAAAACTCTGCATGGGGCGGTGAAGCAGAAGCCTGCAGTTTCTCATCTCCTTCAGGACAATATACCAAAATGTGAGTGTAAGCAAAGGATGGAAATGGGCAGTAAGCACTGCCAGCCTTTTTCAGCTTGCTCTCAAAATCCCTCCTTGTATTTGTTTCTAACCTGTAGAAACTTCCTTATGTACTTCTGCAGCAGTTCCAGCTTTCAAATATGATGGATTTTTTGAAAAGAAGATTGATGAGAAGAAAACTGATCACACTTACCGTGTTTTCAAAACGGTGAATCGTCGTGCTGATGTATTTCCAATGGCAGATGACTACTCCGATTCAGTGAGCGTCAAGAAAGAGGTTTTTGTTTGGTGCAGCAATGATTACCTTGGAATGAGCCGCCACCACCGTGTTGTAGGGTCCATAATGTGAGTTTCTGAATTTTACTTGTCCCTAAAGTAATTTATGGTGCAACATCTACATTCTATAAATTGATGTATTGCTCTTGGATTGATTTTATTTAAAATCTCTTTTGAGAGACTTCATGCCTGTTGTACTTCCTAACTTTATAAATTAATAATTAGGAATTCAATACAAGCTTTTTAAAACCCAAAAAATGTGAACCAAGTTGATGTACCTACAAGTCAGGAGGAGTTAATGTTTTGAATATGACGTAATTTTGCATGGATCCTTGCCATTTTCAAATGCATAAGCAAAATTTTATGTCACATTCACAAAATACCATTTAAAATGCCAATAACATGGTCTTTCTTGATCCCTGCTTTATAAACTTCTCATTTTGTGTTTTTAGGGATACCCTTCGGTGCCACGGTGCTGGAGCTGGTGGAACTCGAAACATTTCGGGAACAAGCAAGTTCCACGTTGATTTGGAGACTGAATTGGCTGATCTCCATGGCAAAGATGCAGCACTGCTGTTTTCATCGTGCTTTGTAGCAAATGATTCTACCTTATTTACATTGGCCAAAATGCTTCCAGGTACGAATCAACGATATCATATGTCATTTGTTGCAGATGTCAAAACTGGAATATTTTAGGATACTTGGAAATGTTTGCCTATCTGTCCGAACCAATTTTTCATCATCGATCTCGCTGTTCCCAGATGTGTTCCCATCTCAAAGTTGTCAGTTTTTGTTTCCTTTTTTTGTAACTGCACAGAAATATTCAGTATTTGTTGTCTATAGTAGTTAGTGTCCGATTTGGCTGGATAAAATAGACCAGAATCTCTGCTATTCAGTGTAACTTTGTTGGATGTACATATTACTGATGAGAACAGAAGCTGCTTCTATTCTTCCTGTTTTAATATCCAGTTGCTGCCATCCTGAAGCCATTTATTATGTATTAAAAGCTGACCCCATGGATGTTGACTGTATTTTTAAGTGAAGCGGAAATCTCATTCTCTTTAGGAAGAGAGTGATTTCCTATTTGGGGATTTTATGGAAGTCCCATTATTTCCACCAATACAAATGCACAGGATGATTTTTCTAGATTTGTACTGTATATTCTTTGTTGGAATGGTCCAAATAATTCAAGTTCTGGTACTGAGCTCTTGTTATCTTTTAATATGGCCAGGATGTGAAATCTACTCTGATGCTGGAAACCATGCCTCCATGATTCAAGGAATCCGGAACAGTAGAGCTCCAAAGTTCATATTTCGTCACAATGACGTTAATCATCTGCGGGAACTACTGAAGAAGTCAAACCCAGCCACCCCAAAGATTGTAGCTTTTGAAACTGTCCATTCAATGGATGGTATGCAAGGCATTCAAATTTGAATATAAAGTAACTGTAGAATGAATGTTATTTGTATCATATTTTTCATGCTTCTCTCAAGACTGAGCTATTTTGACCACAGAGCCCAGGACAGCTACTAAGAAACCCATTCTGCCGTTGTGAACTGGGTGATCAAACTTGAAAGAAGTATTTTGGGGGAGACAACCCTAAAATTCCCTTGAGATCAATCAAGAAAGAAATGCATTTTCTTTCAGACACTGTACACTTTGTACAGGGACCATCCATCACCATCTCCATCAAGCTCTGTTTCTTTCTCACGAAAAGAACCAGCCAATTCCCCTCCACCATAACCCTCCTCTGTCTGGCCGAACTAGTCCTTGCTCCCAGCTATTTTCCCTTTGACTCCTCTCACTTTCTCCAGGCTCAAGGAGTAGCCAGAGGCACCCATATGTGACCCAGCTATGCCTGTTTCTTGGCTATGTAGAACAGACCATGTTTCAAGCCTTCCCCAGTAATGTTCCCCCAACTCTTTCAACGCTACATTGACGACTGTATTGGTGCTACTTCACACACCCGTGCTGAGCTCATCAATTTCATCAGTTTCCATTTCTGGAGAGAAACTGTCAACCGACATCTTTTACACTGATTCCCATGGTTATCTTGACTATACCTCTTCCCACTCTGTCTCATGTAAAACTGCTATTCTCTTTTCTCAGTCCTTTTGTCTCTACTACATCTGTTCCTAGGATGCAACTTTCCTTACCAGAGCATCAGACATGTCCTCCTTCAAAATACAGTATTTCCCTTCCACCATTAATGATGCCCTCACCTGCATCTCCATTTCGTGAAGATCCGCGCTCGCCCTATCTTCATGCCACCTCAACAGTGTTAAAAGTTCCTCTTGTCCTTACCCATGAGCCTTCACATCCAACGCAGTATTCTCCACATCTTCCATCTCCAAAGTATCCTACCACCAAACATATCTTTGCCTCTTTTCTCTTGTACACATGCACCACCCTTGATGTAGGAATCCCTTGTCCATTCATCCCTTTCCATTAATCTCCCTCCCTGCAAGTAGCTTAAGTATTACACCTGCCCATTCAGAGTCCCTTCCAGGTGAGACAACACCTCACCTGTAAACCTGCTGAGGTTGTCCATTCTGTCTGGTGCTCCTGAGGTGACCGCCTCTACATTGATGAGACCCGTCATAAATTGTAAACTGTTGTTAAGCATCTCTGCTTCATCTGCCAAAAGCGGAACATTTTAATACTGATTCACATACTGACTGTGTCAGTGCATGGTCTCCTCTTGTGCCAAGATGAGTTCACCCTCTGTGAAGAAGCAGTACCTTGTATTCCATCTGGGTAGCTGCTGACTTTGTGGCATGAATATCTCTTTCTCCTTCTGGTAATTTTTTCCTCTCCTCTATTCCCCACTCTGTCCCCTTCTCACCTGCCTATCTTCTCCCCCAGTATCCTCCTCCTTCCATTTCTCCTATAGTCCACTCTTCGCTCCTATCAGATTGCTTCCTCTCAAGCCTGTTACCTTTTCTACCCACCTGGCTTCACCTAACACCTTCTAGCTGTCTTCACCTTCTGCCTACCAATTTTTTTTTAAATTGTGGTATCCTTTTCCCGCCCCCCCCACCTTCCTTTCCAGTCCTGAAGAAGGATCTCAGCCTGAAATCATTTCCATAGATGCAGCCTGACCTGCTGAGTTCCTCCAGCATTTTGTGTGTGTTCCTGTAGACTTTAAATGTTACTGAAAATGCTGGGTAACCAGCTATTGTGGTTTACCACATCTGTGCAAACTGATTTACTGCTTTGGACTAAAATTTGTTTCTTAAGTTGGTTTTAAAGAACTGTTTCTTGAACAAAAAAAATGCGATTATTGCACTATTGATATTTTTTTAATTTATAAATTATTAGTAACATTTCTCAATTGTTCAAATTCATTACCTCAGGTGCAGTCTGTCCATTGGAGGAGATGTGTGATGTAGCACATGAATATGGTGCAATAACTTTTGTTGATGAAGTCCATGCAGTTGGTCTATATGGTCCACGTGGTGGAGGGATTGGAGATCGGGATGGGGTCATGCATAAAATGGATATAATATCTGGAACACTGGGTAAGCTGGCCACAAACAGAAATATTATTGCAAATCTGGTGTCTGTTCTTTTGTCAAGAAAAATATTCATTAAACACGAGGTTAAATTGAAAATCTGATCTATGGGATAAAATTGCAGTTTTGTACATTGTTCTTTTAAACAATGTATCCTATTATAATCAGTTGCCCAGGATATTTAGTGTACCTCATTACTTGCTCCTTAATAAACCTTGCCAAAAAAGCTCATGTCACTAACTTAGAAATCATTTTGAGTATTGCAGCTGAATCACAAGTGTTGACTTCACTAGATAAATGATGGGGAAAAGTTTAAACCATGCTTTATAAACTTTAAGGAAATGTTGTTATGTAGGAGATGGGAAGTTAAGATGGAGAGTTGAGTGCATCGAGTGAAAATGGATGAATATGGAGAGAACAAAAGGATTTTCTCTATCTGTTTTTTTGCAATTGAAAGTAAAATTGGTGTTTAGATTTCAACATGCCAGCTGTGGATTTTGTTCCACAAAGTGGGGTTTCGTTTTGAGAATCATACAGTGAATGATGTTGTAAATCTACTAACCGTTTCTAATGGCAAGAGATTCCATGTGACTCCAGTCTCCAGTAACCTTCAATGAACTTGCTGTCCAACAGGAATATTTGCCTCTAAAGTGGAGGACATTATTTATGATTTTTCCAAAAGTGGGTCATTGGCAAATAACATATTGATTTGAAGACTTGTATTGCTAAGTTCATACTGATCTTGCACAGCTCTTTCAATTTGATTGCAGCACAAGAGCCTTCTAACTGGAAATAATCTCATCAAGAATTTCTTTGTAAATATTTAACACTTGGGCTAGGCTATTCTCTTAAGCATCTAATCATCTTGGATAGATTCAAATGTTTATGTTTAAAAGTTTATTTTGTAGTTTGTTTACACCACTTATCTGTAATCCTCTTGTGATGGGCAACTGATTGGAATACAAATTAACTCTTCTGGAGTCTTGAAAAGCTAAATCCAGAATTTAAACTTGTGTGGGGTAATCTGGAGAATTACTGATCTAGCTATAGCCTTTTGAGTTTGCTTTTCAACCTGTTAAAGACTAAGGGGTTATAATTTTGTAAACTGTGGCTTCTCTTGCAGTTCTAAACTTTCAAACTATTGTGTGCTACTATTTATCCTTATTCCCCCAACAATGCACAAATAAACATGGCATCTAATGAAAGGTGCTGTGGCTTAATTTTTAAAAAATTATTTTAGCATTATTCAGTTTTTGACAGTGGGAGTTCTTATTTGAGATTTGCAAAGTGAATTGTTCTTTTTCTTTTGCTTCAAATGTCTTGCATAAAATCTGGCAATGACCTAGATAGTTGTTTACTTCAAAAGTCTAACTAAAGTTCTTGTTACCAAGTGTGCCTGAGCCTTCACAATTTCAAACTATAGTACCATTCATCAAAATCTCAACTGACATACAGCTGGCAATGTAGAATGTGTAAATGAATGGTTCCAACAAAGTAGTCATATGTAGTTGACCTACTATTTACTGAGTTCTGTTAAGCAGGCAATTTCAATGTGAATTACAGCATGTTTTTAGTCTTCGTCTAAAACTTTTAATTAAAGTACTGTAATCTGCTTTTGTGCAGAATGGCGATGACTTTTATAGGATTTATACTTTGAAATTGGGAACATGTGCTTTTTTTTTGTGGAACTGGGTATTGCTATCTTAACTTTTCAGTAGCATTGTGTCCCAAGTGAGCAGCGAGAAGATGAGGTTAGTTAACATTGGTTATTGTTATGCAGTGATGGGGGTATCATATGAGTCAGTCATTTAAAAAGCACAGGAAAAGGCTCTTCAGCCCATTTAGTCCATGCCAAACCGTTTGGACTGTTGACTCCCATTGACCTGCATGGGAACCGCAGCCCTTCATCTGTGCCTATCCAAACTTCTCTTAAACATTGAGCTCGCATGCGCCGCTTGTGCTGACAGCCCGTTCCACACTCTCACCACCCTCTAAAGTGAAGAAGTTTCTTCTCATGTTACCCTTAAACTTTTCAGCTTTCACCCTTAACCCATAACCTCTAGTTGTAGTCCCACCAAGTCGGGGATCGATGTTCACTTTTGGCTTAAACAGCAAGTCAATTTTAAATTTGAACATACAAAATATAAGGCCTCTAAAGTTGAAATATAAAATGAAACATAAATATGCTATTAAATGAATTAAAAATGTGTCCATTGTTATTACAGATAAAATCTGATTTTTAAACTTCCATTTTAAAAACAGATTAAAACCTTGTGCTACGCAGTAAGCATCTAAGTTTTCTTGTTCTGCAAATTTTAATTGGATCTGTTGCATTTGGGTTGATTAGTTACCTTTCCAGACACTGCTAGTTAAATAAGATAGCAAATGGTTGTATGTTTTGTTTTATTGCAGGAAAAGCGTTTGGTTGTGTGGGAGGCTACATTGCCAGTACTGCATCCCTTGTAGACACTGTCCGGTCGTATGCTGCTGGCTTCATCTTCACTACCTCACTTCCGCCAATGTTACTGTCTGGTGCTTTGCAGTCTGTTCAAATCTTGAAAAGCCAGGAAGGAAGAGCACTACGCCGTCGGCATCAACGCAATGTAAAACACATGCGCCAGTTACTTATGGATGCTGGTTTACCTGTGGTTCACTGTCCAAGTCACATCATCCCAGTCAGAGTAGGTATTGATTAATAACTGTTTTCTCAGTATTCCTTTAGGAAGTTTCATCAATTTGCTTCCTCCAACTTGGACACCTACCACACATTGTCTGGCTCTTCTTCCCTCTTCCCCCTTCCCCCTAACCCCCTAAACCTTTTCTGTGCCACACTTATGAAAGTAAAAATTGGAAAAGAATTAGGGGCAAACTGCACACCCAGAGGATGGTGGTGATCTGGACCTCATTCCCCGAAAGAGTGGTGGGACCAGAACTATGTGACGTTTCAGAAAGATTTGGGTGAGCCTTGACTTGTTATAAATACAAGATTTCGGACCAGAAGAGGCACATTCATCTGTGTAGCTGTTTAGCAGCCTGCATGTGGATTGAATGTATTGTGTACTACATGCCCGATTTCTGAGTAAATTATGCAAAATTCCCCAGTTTTTCCTGCGGTTTCCTGTTTTGAAATTGTAATCTCTTTTTGTACGCTAAGCTGGGGCATTGCCAAAGTCTTAAGTTACTTCACATCTAATTAATTGGTAAATTATTTATAGCATGGGGGGGGTGAATGCTAGTGAAATTGTTGAGAGTTTAAAGTTGCCAAAATGAGAGCCATCAGAATCAGATTTAATATCACAGGTATATGGTGTGAAATGTGTTAAGTTTATGGCAGCAGTACAATGAAATACAGAAAAAAAACAAACAAAAACAATACTCAGAAAAAAGCTGAGTTACAATAAGTGTGTGTATATATGTCGATTAAATAGTTACAATAAAACAGTGCAAGATTACAGCAATAATAGTAGTATTCATGGGCTCGATTTCAATTTAGAAATTGGATGGCAGATGGGAAGAAGCTGTTCCTGAATCTCTTGAGTGTGTTCCTTCAGGCTTCTGTACCTCCTTCCTGATGGTAACATTGTGAAGGGGGCATGCCCTGGGTGGTGGGGATCCTTAATAATGGATGCCATCTTCCTAAGGCACTGCTCCTTGAAGATGTCTTGGATACTATGGATGCTGGTACCCATGATAGAGCTGACTAATTTTACAAGTATCTGCAACTTGTTTTAGTCCTGTGCAGTAGTCCCTCCCAATACCAGACCGTGATGCAACCAGTCAGAATGCTCTCTACAGTACAATTTTAGAAGTTTGAGTGCTTTAGTTGACAAACCAAATCTCCTCAAACTCCTAATGAAATATAGCCACTGTCCTGCCGCCTTTATAGCTACAACAATATGTTGCGTCCAGGTTAGGTCCTTAGATATATTTGAGGAACATAAACCTGAAATTGCTCACTCTCGCCACTTCTGATCCCTCTTAGCTAGCCAACTAATTGATTGAATACTTAAAAAGAAATTGTCTACAGGGTCTAGGTTTAAGAAATGAAGGTTTTAATCAAACATTCATTGATTTTTGTGTTCTGTGTATGCCAACTTTAGGTTGCAGATGCTGCTAAAAACACTCAGATCTGCGATGAACTGCTGAGTAAATACAACATTTACGTACAAGCTATCAACTACCCTACTGTAGCGCGTGGTGAAGAGCTCTTGCGTATTGCCCCAACTCCTCATCATTCTCCTCAAATGATGAATTATTTTGTTGGTAAGTAGGCCTTGTATCAATGCCAGTGAAATTTGAACACCATACTAAGATAGGAGCCTAGTTCAATGAAGAAAGTTTCAAAGCAAGCTTAAGTGGTTATTGACAAAACGGGTGAAATGCATTGAACTTTGAACCGGTGTTCTGCCCCTAGTGATGAGTCAAAAGCCTAGAGTAAAAGAAAATTATTCAAGTTTACAATAAAGCAGTTTTGTATTTTATTTTTTTGAAAGATTGGTAGAAGTGATACTTAGCAATAGTAAGTGTATAGTGTGACAGCAATGTAGCTGACACTTAACTACCTTCTGAAATAGCCATGAAAAATCATCGTCAGGCAACCATCACCCACTTGTGACATCTAACATAACCAAAAAGTGATGGGCTTGCAAGAAATTCCAAAGTTTCAGAGTAAGTTGTTGTCAGAGTACTACCTATAGGTCACCATATACAATGCTGAGATTTACTTTCTTTTGGACGTACTCAACAAATTTTTTAGAATAGTAATTGTGCAAATGCAAATATAAGCAGCAATGACTAATGAGAATGAGTTAAGGTAGTCTTTAAAGTGAGATCATTGACTTGCCAGGTTGGTTAAATGATAAATGGAACATTTCCATATTGGATATGCAATTGTATGTATATGGGTGAAATACTGATGGGCTACAATTACTAAATATGATTTGACCTCCAACAGTGAGGATAATACCTAATTTCTTTGTATTAAATGAATTGTAATATGGCTTATGTTTACAGTCTTTGGATTTGCTGACTGGTATTCCCATAAAATAGAAATTTAGCAGATCCCTTTGAACAGAGTGTCAGCCACGGGGAAACAATCCTTTTATTTCACCCACGTTTGAGCCCTGTAAAAATTTGTTTCAACAAAATTACCTGCTCAAGTTTTTTTCTTTAAGCACCTAAAATGTTAGAAATATTGTACTGGACCCTGAACGTGAACATTTAAATGTGTGAATATTAAAAGTTCAATTTAAACAGTTTAGACAACTTGAGACAGCATTGTCACTATAGCTGACCTTTTGTGCTACATCATCCTGTACTAGCTGGTGTGCTGGGACTATGATGGTGTTGAGCCAAAACATATCTGGCCATTTTCCCCAACTGGACCCCCCCCACCCCAACTCGTAGATGCAGCCTGATCTGCTGAGTTCCTCCAGCTGCTTGTTTCTTGCTGGGAGTTCGCTCAAATGGCATAGTCCAAGGTGCAAATGAATGACAAATTTGAAGATAGGATCATTAAAGTGGTACATAGCAGCAGGATTTCTTGATGCTGTTAATTTTCTGTACTATTTGATTTCTTTGTCTACATTTTGTCTCTTTTGCCTGTCCCTTTATCCATACCACTCTCTATACTAACAACTCCATGAACTAAATATTCAATTTGTATAGGTTTAACACATGGGTATACTGAAGGTTGTATATTGCTTTGCTACTGAGATACTTGCAATTGTTTTTTTAAAAAAAGCTACTGGTTTTGAATACTTCAAAGTGGATTATTTTTGGTTTTCCTAAATATGGTCTAATTTTTGGGTTACTTTGGAATCAGAATACATATCAAATAGCTGGGCTTCATTTTGTTTTTGAATAATTGTGATTAGAATTTTAACTTGCTGAATTTTGTACAACTGAGTACATCTTTCATTTTAATTAACAGAAAAACTTTTGCTTACGTGGAAGGAGGTTGGATTGGAGTTGAAGTCCCATTCCTCGGCTGAATGTAACTTCTGCCGAAGACCTCTACACTTTGAGGTGATGAGTGAAAGGGAAAGATCCTACTTCAGTGGAATGAGTAATCTGATATCTGTGAATGCCTAACATGGACCTGTCTCAGTTTGGACTGTCTGTGTATTGGAATTTAATGTCAAACAATATTGTATGTTTTTATAGAAACTAACTACATATTTAATAAGATTATTTCTGTAGTACATAAAAATCTAAATTTAAAAAACAGAAAACCAATGTTTCAGTCTCTTTATTTATAGTGTTGTGAAAGGAGATGGGGTGGGGGAGTGGGAAGTAGTGTTGATGGAGGTCTTTAAATGAATCAAGATAAGAAACTGAGGACCTTCCAGTCTAATGGACCAGTACGTAAAGGACTAATACATTTAAGTGTGAAGGAAAAATCCTTGAAGAGAAAACTGCCTTAATGTGAAATCTACTAACGTGTAGTAATTTTAAGAGTCATTAAGGTGACTAGTGTGGTAATTTTAGTTACATTTTAAGTGCATAAGAAAGAACTAGGATTGACAGAGGAAGTTCACATTGGCCTTGCACTACTGACTGCAGAAGAGGTTTATGAAAGTGTTGGTAGGACTGCAAGATTTTTGCGATGATGGCTAGAAAGGGCTACGGTGTTTTTTTTTGGAGCAGTGGTAGTTAAGCAGAAATATAACATTTGTATAAATTTAAGGTTTAAGATACAATAGCAAGGAGGGTGAGAAATCATGGAATGGATTTGAAGTAATTGTAGAAGAAGTAGGTTTTTGTTCTTGCTTTAGAAAAGTGAGGAGGATTTTGTCCCCAAATATCATACAACACAGAAATGGGCCCTTAGACCCAACTGGTCTGTGACCAAGAATTCCATCTAAGCTTATTCTGTTAGTTTGCATTTGGCCCATATCTTTTTTGAACTTTTTTTTTATCTATGTACATCTCCAGTAACCACCTTTTTAGTGATAATCTACTTTCTCTGGCAGGTCATTGCATATAATGAGCACCCTGTGGGTGAAAAAGTTACCTCTCAAATTCCTATTAAATCTTAGCCTCTGTTTCCTACCATCAAGCCAACTATGGTCCAATTTGCTCGTGCTCCCTGGATCCTAGATTACTTAAATTTCCAAAAGGCCTACCACATGGGACCTTATCAAAGGCTGTTTAGACTTTGTCAGCTACCTTGCTCTCAAAACACAATGGGTACCATGTTTAAAAACAATAATAATTTGAGACATGATAGACAATAGATGCAGGAGTAGGCCATTCAGCTCTTCGAGCCAGCACCACCATTCACTGTGATCATGGCTGATCATCCACAATCAGTACCCTTTCCCTGCCTTCTCCCCATATCCCTTCACTCTGCTAACTTTAAGAGCTCGATCTAACTCTTTCTTGAAAGAATCCAGAGAATTGGCCTCCACTGTCTTCTGAGGCAGAGCATTCCACAGAACCACAATCCTCTGTGGAAAAAGTTTTTCCTCAACTCCGTTCTAAATTGTCTACCCCTTATTCTTAAACCGTGGCCTCTGGTTCTGGACTCCTCTTCTCTTCCCCCCCCCCCCCCCACATCGGGAACATGTTTCCTGCCTCTAGCGTGTCCAATCCCTTAATAATCTTATATGTTTCAATCAGATCCCCTCTCAGCCTAAATTCCAGTGTATACAGCCCCAGTCGCTCCATTCTTTCAAAATATGATAGTCCCGCCATCCCGGGAATTAACCTCGTGAACCTACGCTGCACTCCCTCAATAGCTAGAATATCTTCCTCAAATTTGGAGACCAAAACCGTACACAATATTCCAGGTGTGGTCTCACCAGGGCCCTGTACAACTGCAGAAGGACCTCTTTGCTCCTATACTCAATTCCATTTGTTATGAAGGCCAGCATGCCATTAGCTTTCTTCACTGCATGCTTACTTTCAGTGACTGATGAACAAGGACACCTAGATCTCATTGTACTTCCCCTTTTCCTAACTTGACACCATTCAGTTAGTAATCTGCCTTCCTGTTCTTGCCACCAAAGTGGATAACCTCACATTTATCCACATTAAACTGCATCTGCCCACTCACCCAACCTGCCCAAGTCACCCTGCATTCTCATAACATCCTCCTCACATTTCACACTGCCACCTTGCTTTGTGTCATCTGCAAATTGGCTAATGTTACTTTTAATCCCTTCATCTAAATCATTAATATATATTGTAAATAGCTGTGGTCCCAGCACTGAGCCTTATGGTACCCCACTAGTCACTGCCTGCCATTCTGAAAAGGACCCATTAATCCCTACTCTTTGTTTCCTGTCTGCCAACCAATTTTCTATCCATGTCAGTACCCTACCCCCAATACCATTTGCTCTAATTTTGCACACTAACCTCCTATGTGGGACCTTATCAAAGGCTTTCCGAAAGTCCAGGTACACTACATCCACTGGCTTTCCCATGTCCATTTTCATAGTTACATTCTCAAAAAATTCCAGAAGATTAGTTAAGCATGATTTCCCCTTCGTAAATCCATGCTGACTCTGACCTATCCTGCCACTGCTATCCAAATATGCTGCTTTTGTAATTGATTCCAGCATCTTCCCCACCACTGATCTCAGACTAACTGGTCTATAATTGCCTGTTTTTTCTCTCCCTTCTTTCTTAAAAAGTGGGATAACATTAGCTACCTTCCAATCCACAGGAACCGATCCTGAATCTATAGAACATTGGAAAATGGTTACCAATGCCACCACAATTTCTAGAGTCACCTCCTTAAGTACCCTAGGATGCAGACCATCAGGCCCTGGGGATTTATCAACCTTCAGTCCCATCAGTTTACCATTTTGTGCCTGATGCGAATTTCCTTCAGTTCCTCTGTTACCCTAGGTCCTCTGGCCACTATTACATGTGGGAGATTGTTTGTGCCTTCCCTTGATCATTATATGATCTCCCATATAATGCTGTGCTGATTGTCCCTAATAACTACAGTAATTCTACATCTTGTCTTATCCCTCAGAATCTCCTATAGTAACTTGCTTACCGCAGATGTTTGATTTACTGGAATACAGCTCCCACGTTTTTCTTTCCAACCCTTAAAGGCACATTAGCTCCCTTTCAGTCCATAAGACGTAGGAGCAGAATTGGGCCATTCAGCCCATCAAATCCATTCCATCATGGCTGATCCCAGATCCCACACAATCCCATACCCCTGCCTTCTCACCAAGTTCTTTGATGCCCTGACTGATCAGAAGATGATTAACTTCCACCTTAAATATACACACAAATTCCAGCACTTCAGCTGCTGTAAATAGTGATGAATAGATTTCAACTAGCCCTCCTACAATTTTTTCCGTAGCTTCCCACATTGTTCTTGGATAAACCTAATCAGGCTCTGGAGACTTAACTATCTTCATAGGCTTTAAGACATCCAGTATGTCTGCTGTATTGCAGACTATCTCCAAAACTTTGAATGTTGAAGTTTTCATATCCTTCATGCTAAAAAGAGGAGAGCCCTACCCATCTTCTGTGCTTTTGCACAACAATATCCACTTTATTTTTTAAGAGGCTCTATGCTCTGGTTATTCTCCCCCCCCCCCTTAATATACACATAACATCCCTTTTTATTCTCCTTAATCTTCTCTATGGAAAGCTGCCTCATACCTAACGACTTTTGACAGGAGGCAATTCCAGAAATGAAGCCTCAGCTATCCAAGTACAGTGGCTTAGCTTTTAACTACCATAAAACAAATAAATTACTCCAAGGTTTTAGTATTTCAATGTTTAAAATTAATTAAAAGTAGTTCAATTAAAATTGAGTTTTAAAATAAAATTATTTTCCTTGTGTCTTCAGAGAGGCTCCAATTTGATAGGGACCTTAGACTGGGTGTGGCTGGTGTAGAATTGGAGAGGTAGATTCCCTAGCACTTTACCAGGAGGACTTCAAGTTCACCCAGGTCATGTTGTTAGATTCCATGAGTCTTGGACTTGCACCAGGTGCAGTGAGGGTTAACTTGCCTGCAAGCCATATCAGGACTGGTATTTCCCTTTGGAACCAGTCTAGCTCCAATCAGCATAGTTTTTCATCATTAAATGTGTGGTCCAGCTGCTTTGCTCCTGTATCGTCTAGCCTAGAGGATGACCTTACACTTCTGCTTCAGTATAGAAATGGAGGGGTTTCCTGGGTGCCTGCATGAAGAGATTCCCACCACCTCATTCACTCAATGTATCCAGAGTCATCCAGCAATATTGCTGGATTGTGGTTTCCAAGTATACACCCAAACCTTTGGAATGAGTTCTGCAAGTGGTTGCAGCCGTTAGCTATCTCCTCTTAATGGTTTTAGTGGTAACGCCAAACAGTGCTTAAGTGGTTCTCACTGGTTAAACCATGCAAGATATACAACAGGTTAGTGCTTTCAGGTTAATGATAATGAAGATGTGCGTATGTACTATAATGGGCTACAAATCTAAGTCGGAGAGTGTCGCCAACGAAACTTGATTGCTTCCTGATTAAATTGATGTCATGTTTTGAACGGAAGGGTATTGTAATGCGGCCACCCACTTGGCCTCAATGCACGGCTTTTTGTTGCAGACACAAGGTCAATCTGCTGGAGATAGAACCCATGGAAATCATTTACCCTGGATGGTGGCCCTAGCCATGTCCTTAGTCTAGTAGAGATCAACTTTAAGAAGACGATTATTCTGATACCCAAGAAAAACAAGGTTATGTTCATTAATAACTATTGCCCGGTGCTGATGACATCCACCATTATTAAGTGCTTTGCAAACTGGTTTTGGCATGCATTAACTCCAGTCTCCCAGACAATCTTTATCCACTGCAATTTGCCTACTGCCAAAGCAGATCTACACTCATCTCTGGAGCACTGAAAGTAAAGACTTTTATATTAAACTACCACTTATTGACTATAACTCCAACTCCAATATTATAGTTTCAAGCAAACTCCTATATTTGGAACTCAACACTCCCTTTGTAATTGAGTCCTTGTCTTCCTGACTAACACGTTGCAATCAGTAAGATTAGACAGCAACACCTCTGCCCTGATTATTCTCAACACTGGCTGCTTCCTTAGTCTCTTACTCTACTCTCCATATCATTCGTGGCCAGATTCCACTCTGATGCCATCTACTAATTTACAGATGATATTACTGTAGTAGGTTGTATCTCAGATAATGAGCTACAAATAATTGCCCTCCAAAACATATGGGATTGGATGTATTATGTATTTCACAGATGAAAAATTGGGTGATCAACAGAAATCTCAGTGAAAGTGAATGGGTCTTGGGATGGCAGCTGATAACAAGTCCAGTATCAATAGGGTTAAGTGGTTGGTTCCAGATTCACAATATATCAAACATAATTTGCATGGGGGAGCTGATTAATGCCTCTAAGTTCACCAACAATATGAAGAATGAATTGCACCCAAGAACAACAGCAACTTATTGTCAGGAATGTCAGCTTGGGTCACAAGATAATTCTCTGCAGACATTTTCAGAACGTTACCACAACGTAACTTACTAAATGTTACCACAAACATATTCCATCTTTGCCTAGCATTGACCCGCAGAGCAGTGGTCAGTGGACATTCTCATGCTCTATTCCATCATCAATCTGTGTATCTATGTTGTCTGGCCGGTACATAACTGGTGGTCCCCAGTCAACATTCACCTTTCTGTCCCGTAGGGTTCCATCGTAGATATGCAGACACAAGAAACTGCAAATCTTGAGCAACACACAAAATGCTGGAGGATCTCAGCAGGTCAGGCAGCATCCATGGCGGGAAATGAGCAGCTGATGTTTTGAGCCAAGACCATTGATCAGGACTGGATTTTTTTTTATGGCTGCTGGACTTGTGCTTTCCGTTCTGCTCTTTGATTCTGATTACTTGCACAAACTCCCTCTTTATCTTTTTGAATCTTTAGAATCCCAAAAGCAGCCTTTGCATTACTCACTTCTTCCTCTGCACTTCAACTTCGGCATTATATCATTCAAACTCCCTGTGCCATGCCTGGCTCCTTGGACATTTGCCATCAGTTCACATTGTAAATGCGGAAAAATACTTTTACCCTTCTTTTCATCTGTCCTCTCATATCTCTCCATGTAATTCCTTCAGTGGTTTGGCAACATAAATACTTCTCTTCAACCCCTTCCTCCAATCTTACGACCTTTCCTTCCTGTTGATCTAATTCCAACATCTGTAGTGCCTTCTGTTTCCAACATTTTATAGAACCTTTAAGCCCGCGGTCCCCAACCACCGGACTGCAAAGTATGTGCTACCAGGCCGCGAGGAAACCTTTCCTCATTCCCTGTCACACCCGCTGTTGAGCCATTATGCATGTGAGGTCATTACCCACGCGTCACCCATGTCAGCGCGGGAAAGAGATCAACTCCTCCAGCTTACAAATGACAGCGGGCTGAAAAGTATGTTTGACATAACATCTCTGCCAGCATTCTGGGTCAAAGTCAAGGCTAAAAATCCTGAGATAGCCATGAAAGCACTGAAAGCGTTGCTTCCGTTTCCAACATATCTCTGCAAAGAATGCAATGAAAACTAAATTGCAGAATAGACTGGACATAAGGAACCCCCTTCGAGTATCGCTGTCTCCCATTACCCCTCGATGGCACCGTCTTGTTGCAGGAAAACAAGCCCAGGCCTCCTACTGATTCAGCGATATTGGTGCGTTGCAATGATTTTATATGTTCATACGGGGAAAATATGTGCTGTGTGTTTAATATCCAAACGTAACTTAAAATGTCATGATACTATTGACTTTTAAGTGACTTATATAACCATATAACAATTACAGCACGGAAACAGGCCATCTCTGCCCTGCTAGTCCGTGCCGAACGCTACTCCCACCTCATTCCACCGACCTGCACTCAGCACATAACCCTCCATTCCTTTCCTGTCCATATACCTATCCAATTTTTCTTTAAATGATAATATCGAACCTGCCTCTACCACTTCTACTGTAAGTTCGTTCAACACTTACTTCAAGCTCCCCTGTCCTCCCCTGCTAATTGACTTATCACTATATTCATGCGAGGAAAATATGCGATGTGTGTTTAATATTAAATTCAGTAGATAAACCCTTTTAGAAACGAAATTGAGTGTATTAGCCACTTATCACCTATATTCTGGTTGTGATTAACGCCCCGCCCCGTGCGAACAGAATCGCCAAAAATGATTTGTAGAAAAAAATCGTCACGTACACACATGCGCACTGGTGCCCGCGCAAGGCTCAATGATCATTGTAGTCTTTCTCGCAGTAAACCCAACATATTTCACTGCTACTCTTGTCCGTAGGCAACCCCCCCCCCCCCCGGGTCGGCCGATCTGCAAGAATATTGTCAATATTAAACCGGTCCGCAGTGCAAAAAAGGTTAGGGACCCCGCTTTAAACCATTTCAATGCCTTTTGTGTGGACTCCATATCTTACCAATATCCTGTGCCCATCCCTCTTTCATCTTCCCAGCATAGTTTTCCATCATTAGTTCAGAAATATAAGCACCTCTATTGACCATCATTTGTCTTAAAATGCAAAGTCCCCTTAGGATATGTAGGAATTGAGTCTTTCTTACTGTTTTCAAATTTCTAAGGTTCAATTCTGATTTATAAGGCAAATGTTCCTGTAATTCTTACAGATCACTGAAAGTACCTTTAGGTCACTTTATACGTACTCTCACAAATACCCAACATAGCTGAAATCCGCTGTATGTGTCCTTTCGTCAGTCTGGATCCAACACGCTTCTTCAAGTCAGTTGACTAGATTGGAACTCAATCTGAACTACATGGAGGAACTCAACAATTCAGGCATCATCATCTGTGGAGGCCCTCCATAGATGCTGTCTGACTTGCTGAGTTCCTCCAGCATTTTACTTGTGTTGCTCAACATTTCCAGCATCTGCAACATCTCTTGCGCTTATGATTATATCAACCTCTACTCAACTGTAGTTCCATCTGTTGATGGCCCTCGCATCCCTCATCTCCTCATATCCCGTCCCCCTCCATTGGTTATCCTCATAGTCCACTGCACTAAGTATGAGACCGTTTCATTTTTGACTACTCAAGTTATGCTGTCTTGATATATCCATTAGTGGATGTACAATCTGTATCATGTTTCTTCATGATCAGCTTGCCAAATAGGTTTAGGATATTAGTTTTTGAGAAAGGTTGATAGGTTGCCAAATCCAGTTTTACAGATTTTTTTGAACAATACTTTCAAGAGTTTTTATTTCTTCATTAATCATATCTTTTACGTACCCTTATGACATAGAAGAAAGGCATTCAGCCCAATGTCAGTTCTCAGAATTGACCTTGTCTCCCTGTATCTTACTCTCTTTCTCACATTCCCCATCAACTCTCCCAGTTCTCTTGTTGCCTACCTTCACTAGGAACAATTTACAATAAGCCACAAGTTAACATACTACCATTTCTTTTTGCTATTGGAGGAAACCAGAGTACTCGAGAGAATAGGAAAGAGGAAAGGTGGACAATTCTCCACACCTTCTGTTTTAATAAAATAGCTGTAGACAAGTGTGTCCCCAGAAAATCATTTAGAGTTTTCCCCAGTCAGAAGCCCTGGATGAACCATGATATCTGCAGTCTGCTGACAGCCAGATCAGAGGCATTCAAGTCTGGTGACCAAGGAAGTTGCAAGAGGTCCTGGTACAATCTCTGGAAAGCCAACTCACGAACGAAGTGGCAGTTCTGGACAATTCCTGACTAAACTTGAATCAATGAAGCAACACACCGAAAATACTAGAGGAACTCAGCAGGCCAGGCAGCATCTATGGAAAAGAGCAAACAGTTGACATTTCAGGCCAAGACCCTTCATCAGGACTGCTGCAGGGTCTTGACCTGAAACAATGGCTGTTCATTCATTTCCATAGAAGCTGCCTGACCTGCTAAGCTCCTCCAGCATTCTGTGCATGTTGCTTTGGATTTCCAGCTTCGCAAATTTCCTCGTGTTTGTTCAAGCAATGAGGGATGCTCGACTGTTGTGGAAGGGCCTGAATATGATCACCTCATAAAGTTAAATTAAGCAACTTGTGTGACAGCAGGGCCTCCTGTCCAGATGAACTCAATGCCTTCTATGCTCGCTTTGATCATCAAAACGTGGAAGAGCCATCAGGAACTCCCACATCCCCCAGTGATCCTGTGATTTCAGTCTCTGAGGCCAACATGCAAGCAGCCTTCAGGAGGGTGAACCCACAAAAAGCATTCAACCCAGACGGAGTACCTGGCCAAGTACTAAAGACCTGTGCTGATCAACTGGCTGGAATGTTCACTGAGACCTTTAACCTTTCATTTCAGCAGTGTGTGATACCCTCCTGCTTCAAGCAGGCTTCAGTCATACTGGTGCCCAAGAAGAGCATGGTGACCTGCTCAATGACTATCATCCTGTAGCACTTGCTTCCACAGTGATTAAATATTAAGAGAGATTGGCCTGAGAACCGCTCCAATTTTCCTACCAGCACAACAGGTCCACAGCATATTTCACCTCATTGGCTCTTTACTCAGCCTTGAAACAGCTGTACAGCAAAAATGCATACACCAGGATGCTCTATCGACTACAGCTCAGCATTCTTCCCATCAGCCCCTCAAAATTAATCAATAAGATCCAAGATCATGGCCTCAATACCTCCTTGTGCAATTGGATCCTGGGTTCCCTCACTTGCATAGCTCATTCAATTCGGATTGGCACCAACATCTCCACAATCTCCATCAGCACAGGTGCACCATAATGCTGTGTGCTTAGCCCCCTGCTTTTCATTATAAGTGTGTGGCTGACACAGCTCCAATGCCATATTCAAGTTTACTAATGATACCACTGCCATAGGCCAAATCAAAGTGGTGATGAATCAGCATAGAGAAGGGAGATTGAAAATCTGGTTACAACAACCTCAGAGTAAGCAATACTAAGGAGCTGATTATTGACTTCAGGAGAAGAAAACCAAAAGTCCATGAATCAGTCCTCATCGGAGGATCAGAGAAGGTTAGCAAATTTAATTTCCTCGGTGTTGTTATTTCGCAGGACCTGTCCTGGGCCTGCACATAAGTGTAATTATGAAGAAAGCATAGCAGTGCCTCTACATCCTTAGGAGTTTATGGAGATTCTGCATGACATCCAAAACTTTGACAAACTTCTGTATATGTACGGTGGAGAGTACATTGACTGGCTGCATCACAGCCTGGTGTGGAAACACCAATGCCCTCGAATGGAAAATCCAACAAAGTGTAATGAATTTGGCCCAGTCCATCATGGGTAAAGTACTCCCTACCACAGAGCACATCTACATAAAATGCTGTCGCAGGGAAGCAGCATCCATCATCAGGGACCCCCACCCAGCACATGCCCTTTTCTCACTGCTGCCATCAAGGAGATGGTACAGGAGCCTCAGGACTCACACCACCAGGTTCAGGAACAGCTACTACCCTTCAACCATCAAAGGGGATAACTTCACTCAGCTTCACTTGCCCATCATTCAAATGTTCCCACAACTAATGGACTCATTTTCAAAGACTCTTCATCTCATATTCTCAATAGTTATTGCTTATTTATTATTATTATTTCTTCTTTTTCTATTTACACGGTTTGTTGTCTTCTGCACTCCGGTTGAACACGCTGATTGGGCAGTCTTTTATTTATTCTGTTATGGTTATTATTCTATAGATTTATTGAATATGCCCACAAGAATATAAATCTCAGGGTTGTATATGGTGACGTACATGTACTGTGATAATAAATTTACTTTGAACTTTTCACCTGTACGGGAGTTTTCAGGGTTTTCACATTAGCTTCAAACCAACATTTCAGAACACACCAAACTGCATTGGAAACCAGTCATTTCAAACCCTAAGAAGAATTAGTTTCTTGGATCTCTTGCAAATTTCTTTTGTATTTATTTAGCAAACTACAAGCTTTCTATGTGTTTGAAGGAGGCGGTTTCGCTTTTCTTGAACATTCTGTACCTATTCTCAAAATGGGAAGGTATGTGGTGGTTTCTTTTTATAGCTGGGGACTTTTTTTAAAAAAACATTTCCTCACAAAATATTATGTTATTACAGGTCTTACTAAAGTTATGATTTTTGTCTCAACTCATCTTATTTCCTCTTACCTGCTGAGCCCTCTTGTGCCATGAATTCAGCTTTGAGCCTTTGGATTCAAAGCCTATTCGCAGTGAGCAGACTGAGTGATGGCAATAATGAGGAGGACAATCTGAGCTGCTCCCATGATATGGGTCTCCAAGGACAAGAGGAAAACCAGTTTTAATGGCCGTCTTGCTGTTTTTGCGTGCTTCTCACAAGTAAAGGACATGATCTCTGACTTAACGAAGGAAAATATTATCAGGCATGGAGGAGAACTTGTCAGTGTAAGGGCTTCCACTCTCATAGTTCAGTCTTAGACAAAACACTGTTTTTACCGTTCATTTTCAGAGTCAGTGTGTTGCTAGCAAAACCAGCACTTCTTGCCCTCCCTGAACTGCCCTGCGATGGTAGTGTGGGCTGCCTTCTAGAATTGCTGATATTAATGTCCTTTAATTAGCATTCTATTAATCTGAGTTATTTGAACAATTCTAGGCTTTGCTTAATCTAATGAGCATAAAAGGACGTCCCTTTAGAATAGAGATAGGGAGGAATGTATTTTGCCAGAGGGCGTTGAACCTATGGAATTCATTACCATATGGCTGAGGAGGCCAGGTCATAGAGTATATTTAAAGTGGAGGTTGATAGGTTCTTGTTTAGAAAGTGCATCAAAAATTATGGGGTGAAAGCAGGAGAACGGGGTTGGGAAGAAGGGTTAATCAGTCAAGATGTAATGGCAGAGCAGACTCGATGTCTGAATACCCTAATTCTGCTCCTATGTCTTACTGTCTAATATGTCACAAAATAGAATTACTTTATTTTGCTTTCATGCTCCATGCAAAATAATATTTGTTTTTGAAAGTCAGGTCCAAACTGAGTACATTGCCCAGCTATTGTGCATTAGTCATAAATAAACAGAAGCATGGTTACACATGCCCTTTCCAGTTGGCATTGAATTCGCACACTCTAATTCAATAGACAATAGGTGCAGGAGTGGGCCATTCAGCCCTTTGAGCCAGCACCGCCATTCACTGTGATCATGGCTGATCACCCTCCTCAGTGTATTTACTTTCCTAAGTAGAACCAGATTTAATATCACTGGCACATGTTGTGAAATTTGCTATTTTTGCAGAGGCAGTTCAATGCAACACATAATAATGGAGAAAACGTGAATTACAGTAATTGTATATATATTAATTAGATAAATTAAATAAATAGTGCAAGTACAGAAAAAAAGTAGTGAGGTGGTGTTCATGGGTTCAATGTCCATTCAGAAATCGGATGGCAGAGGAGAAGAAATTGTTCCAAAATCATTGAGTGTGTGCCTTCAGGCTTCTGTACCTCCTTCCTGATGATAGCAATGAGAACAAGGCATGACCTGGGTGATGGGGGTCCTTAATGATGGATGCCACCTTTTTGAGGCATCGCTCCTTGAAGATGTCCTGGATGCTATGAAGGCCTGCGCCCATGATGGAGCTGACTGAGTTCACAACCTTCTGCAGCTTCTTTCGATCCCTGCCCCGCCATACCAGACGCTGATGCAATCCTTTAATTCAAGTGTTGGGAGAGACACTCTGCAGAATCAGATTCAGAATCTGAATCAGGTTTATTAACACAGCCATATGGCATGAAATTCGTTGTGTTGCAATAGTTCGAGTTTCCAGTGCTGTCCTTCCTGATAACCCTTATCAGTGTTCGTCTCTAAACTCACCCAAGTGAGGTTGAGCCGGCCAAGGCTCTCAGAGAAGCAGAACAGACCTCGTAAAACTTCATGGAAAATAAGGAAAGCTGCTGTTAATATAATGTAAAATGCTACAAATAATGTAACAATAAATGATACAGGAAACTAAAAATGAGAATTACATGATAGAAGATAACTTGATAAGAAAAACTGCAAGGCATAATAAAGTACCACGCACTTTTGTAGCCTTTGTACTCTATCTATCTAATACAACTTTTAACTCTTCATTAACCATAACTTCATCCCTTCATTCCCGTCTGCCTTAAACAGTCCTTCCTGGTGAATCAGCAAGATACACGTTCAGTGGCCACACTATTAGGTACCTTCTGTTCCTAATAAAGCAGCCACTAAGGATATCTTTGTAGTCTTCTGCTGCTGTAGCCCCATCCACTTCAAGATTCGACATGTGCATTCAGAGATGCTCTTCTGCACACCACTGTTTATATTTTTTGAGTTACTGTTGCCTTCTTGTCAGCTTGAACCAGTCTGGCCATTTCCCTCTGACTTCTCTCATTTAACAAGATATTTTCACCCACAGATCTGCAACTCACTGGATGTTTTTCGCACCATTCTCTATAAAATTTAGAGACTGTTTTGCGTGAAAATCTCAAGCGATCAGTTGTCATGGTCCGGTCTGTGAAATCCGCATTCTGGTTTACAGTCCGGTCCGTGGACTCAGACTCCGGGTCTTCCAGCTGTCCCTTGTTTTGGTGGAGTTAATCCTAGGCACCTGATTCCCATCTTGGGGCTTGGAATATAAGTAGCTTTGGGGTCGAGTGTGGGCTGTTGGTTCATCTTGTCAAGATTCCCTGGGAGCAACCTGCCGGTGGCAGGCTAGAGCGGCCACTTGCCATCTTTAGACTGTGTTGGAGAGCCATTGCTTCATGGAGCCTTGCTGTCGGTAGTCAGAACTGTCTTTGTGGTATGGATTTGGCTGTTTCCCGGGACAGTTGAGTGGCCGTCAGCCACTTCGAGCTAGGTAGGGATCCGGCTGTTTCCATAGCCAGCCGAGGTTGCTGGCCATAACTGCAACTCGGAGCAACCCCGATGCAGAGATGGAACTGTCTGTCGTTCTTCGGTGTTTGTCTTTTCTTGTCCTCGCCTCCGTGGGGTAAGTCAGGCCATTCTGCCATTACCCTACGGTTGGATCTGTCCCCTCTTGTCCTCACCTCCGTGGGGTAAGTCAGGCTGTTCTTCCGTTGCCCTGTTGGGGGAGCTGTCTTGTCTTGACTTTGCCTCTGTTGGGTAAGTCCAGCCGTTCTGCCGTTACCCGACAGATGAACATGTCCCACCTTGGTGTGGAGATAAAGTTGAGTCCTGGCTTGTCTAAGGATAAGTCCCAGCTCTGTCTATGTACTGTCCCATCTCATGTTAGTGTCGTGTTAAAGATGAGTCTCAGCTTTTCAAAGGATAAGTCCCGGCTCTATGTTGATGTACAATTCCCAGTCTGTCTCCGAGCTCCAGACTCCGAGTTATCAACCTCCAGCGTCAAGCCTCAAGACCCCGGCCACGTCCTGTCCTGTAGCCTTGTCATGTCCTTGCCTAGTTCTGGGGTCCTAGCCCGAGACAAGACCCAGGTTCTGGGTCCTTGTCCGGTCTCTGGCTTGGAGTCCAAGCACAGGCTCCTAGTTCATGGTTCCTTGTCTGGGTTCCCTGTCTAGTCCATGTCCTAGCCCAAGTCTGTGTTCTTGTCCCTGCTCCTTGTTTTTATCCTGTCACATCCCTACTCTAGTCAAGTCCTGTTCCTAGTAGATCAGTGTCTGTGTCCTGCATTTGGGTCCGTTCCCAACGCCCACATTGTGACATCAATAGTTTATGAGATACTCAAACCACCCTATCTGGCACCACAGTCAAAGTCACTTGGACACATTTCTTCCCCAATCTGATGTTTGGTCTGAACAACAACTGAACCTCTTGACCATGTCTGCATGCTTTTACGCTTTGAGTTGCCGCCACATGATTGGCTGATTAGATATTTGTATTAACAAGCCAAAGCACAGTTGTATGTAATAAAGTGGCCTCTAAATGTATGTGTGAGTTTCCTATTATCTTGGGTAAGGTATTCAGTGTTAACAATATGGTCTCCTCTAAACTGGAGACAACAAACACAGATTGTGCCACTGAGCTCAGTTACTCTGAATTTCCAAGTGCCTTTCACTTTAATTCTCATCACCACACCCAGTTTGACCTATCAGTCTGTGATCTCCTGCAGAATGCTAATGAGGACAATGTAAACTGAAGGCACAGCACGTTATCTTCACAAACAAGAGATTCTACAGATGCCAGAAACCCAGAGCAGCACAAGCAACATTCTGACAGAACTCAGCAGGCCAGGTAGCATCTTATTGAGAGGAATAAACAGCCGACGTTTCGAGCCAAGACCCTTGATCCATCCTAAATGAAGGGTCTCAGCCTGAAATGTCGACGATTTATTTCCCTCCATAGATGCTGCCTGACCTGCTGAGTTCCTCCAGCATTTTGTGTGAGCACCTTCATCTTCCATCAGGGCACATTACAGCTTTCAGGACACAATTTCATATTCAACAATTTCAGTTAACTGTAAGACATCGGTGCATAATCAGGCCATTCAGCCTATCGAGTCTGTTCCACCATCCCATCACGGCCGATTTATTATCCCTCTGGACCCCATTCACCTGCCTTCTCCCCATAACCTTTGACACCCCAACTAATCAAGAACATTTCAACCTCCATTTTAAATATACCCAATGACTTAACCTCCACAGGCATCTAATACACCACCCTCTTGTTAAAGAAATCCCTCCTCATCTCTGTTCTAAAGGGACGTCCTTCTATTCTGAGGCTGTGCTCTCTGGTCCTCAACTCCCCTACTATAGGATCATGATTTAACTTGATTTCACTGTTTTACAATTGGCTAGTTCTGCTGGGAAGGTAATCCATCTATAATATTAACTTAGCTTTTCTTTCTCCACCGATGTTGCCGTACTTTTAGTGCACTTCCAACATCCTCATTGTGGTTTGTTTTCTGCCAGTGTTATAATCTGCATTTGACAGCTTTTGTGTGTCCCCTCGTTTGCTCTCTCTCTCCCTAATTTCCCTCATTAATAAGACACCTTGGTAAACCATATATATCCTATCATAGAACGCAGAACAGTACACCAGAAGAACAGGCTCTTTGGCCCACAGTGTCGTGCTGAACAAGCCAAAAAGCAAATCAAAAACACCCAAACACTTATCCCTCCTACCTACACCATGTCCATATCCCTCCATCTTCCTTACATCCAGGTGTCTGTCCAAACACCTCTTAAAAGCCTCCATTGTATTTCCTTCTATAACCATACCAGGTGGCACATTCCAGGCATCCACAGCTCTATGAGTGGAAAAACTTACCCCTCACTTCCCCTTTGAACCTACCCCCTGTCACCTTCAATGTATGCCTTCTGGTATTAGACATTTCAACCTGGGAAACAGATACCATCTGCCCACTCTATCTATGCCTCTCATAATCTTGTAAACCTCTATCAGATTTTCCCCCAGCCTCCAGTGGTCCACAGAAAACAGCCCAAGTTTATCCAGCCTCTAGTGATAAAACGGGCAACTTCCTGGTGAACCTCTTCTGCGCCCTCTCCAAAGCCTCAACATCCTTCCTATAGTGGGGCGACCAGAGCTGCATGCAATACTCCAGATGTGGCCTAACCAGAGCTTTGTAAAGTTGCAACACAACCTCCTGACACTTGAACTCAAGAGATAATTCATCCCTCCCACTCTCTCTGCAACTTGAAAGAAACTTGTTTCCTCACTTTTCCAGATTTGTTGAGGAGTCTTCAACATGAAACATTAACTTTGCTTTTTTGAGTTGTTGAATGCCTCCATCAGTTTTTCTTCTCTCTCGGGTCATAGTGATTTCCAGCTTTTTACTGAATGTTCAAATTTCAAAGTAAATTTATTATCAAAGTACAGATGTGTTTCCATTATACAACCCTGGTATTCAACACTGTGCAAATACAAAGAAATAATAATAATCAATAAAATAAATGTTCTGCTGTTATGTCAAATTTTTAGCATCTGCAGCTTTATTTCACATCATAGAGTTAGACAGCACAGAAGCAAACCCTTTAGCCTAATTTGTCCATGCTGACCTAAACGTCCTATTGAGCTGGTCCCCTTTGCCTTCATTTGGCCCATTTCCATCTGAATTATTTGTATCCCTGTACCTGTTCCAATGTATTTTAGGTGTTGTAATTGTACCCAACTCTACCACTTCTCTGGCAGGCTGTTCCATGCATTTACCTCCATCTATGTGAAACAGTTGCCCTTAGGTCCCCTTGAAATCCTTCCTGTCTCATCGTAAATGCATTCATTCTAATTTTGGACCCCGACCTTGGAAAAAAGACTGACAGTTGATATTATCTATGCCCCATATGATATTACAAACTTTAAGGTCAGCCCTCAGCTTCCTTCACTCCAGTCCTAACCTATTCAATCTTTCCTTACAACTGAATACCTACAGTTCCAACGATATCCTTGTGGATCTACTCTTCATCCTCTCGACCTTAATCTCATCCTTCTGACGGCACGGTGACCAGAACTGCACGCAATATTCCAGGTCCATTTCTCACCAATGTCCGTAGAGCTGTAACGCGATGCTTAACTCTTTTACTCTTTTACCAATGAAGTCAAGAATGCCATACACCTTTTTCACCACCCCTACTTCCTCAAGTGGCTAAAGATATTTGTGATTATGAAGACATGTAGTCCTCTTTTATTGTCATTTAGTAATGCATGAATTAAGAAATGATACACTATTTCCTCCGGTGTGATATCACAAAACACAGGACAAACCAAGACTGAAAAAACTGACAAAACCACATAATTATAACATATAGTTACAAGCAGAGTAACAATACCATGTTGTTCGTCCATCGTTGACGTCGATGAGGACCTCGACACCATAATGATGGTGTCGAGACTAGCGCGTGATTTGGATTTAAGTGAGGGAGAGTTGCGCAGCGTCAGCCTCACTCTCTCTTCCCAATTCCCATCCTGATCCAGTGGCAAGACAGAGTCTAGACGGCTGGAGATGGGACTAGGTGCAGTGGATGACCAGGACATCTTCTGTGTCTTGTCCTGCTCTACACGTTCCACGACGCTTGCAGAGACCGCCTTCTTGACCGTTGGACCTTCCATTGGTCTCGTCCGCTCAATCCGCCGGAGTCTGTCTTCACATGCTGGGATAGACAACTCCCTATCTCACCGAGGGTTTGAGACCCGTCGGCTACCCTCACCTGGTTTAGCCGGCTTGTCGAAGCCGTTGCCCGGGGTGTGGCCGCTGTCACATGCAAACAGCTACGGGGAGCCACAGGTGAGAGCTGAGTGCCAGGTGGGGACCAAAGGTGGACTAACCGCCTTGAAAAGGACGCGACATGTTCCCCCACCAGAGGTGCTACCCCTCCCTGACACGCCATATACCCGACAAGGATATCGTTGGAACTGTAAGTATTCAGTACAATACCATAACTTGATAAAGAAGTCCATGAGCACAGTAAAGTTCAAAGTTTCTCAAATGTCCCACATCTCACGCAGAAGGAAAAAAAACTCTCCCTGCCATGCCCGACCACAATCCGACTCTGAGTCATCCGAAAACTTCAGATATTTATTTATTTATTGAGATACAGCACAAAACAGGCCCTTTCAGCCCTTTGACACGCGCCACCCAGAAACCCCTGACTTAACTCGAGCCTAATCATGGGACAATTTACAATGACCGCTTAACCTACCAACTGGTACATCTTTGGACTGTGGGACTGTGGGAGGAAACCGGAGCACCTGGAGGAAACCCACGCGGCCACGGAGGGAACGTACAAGCTCCCTGCAGGCAGTGGTGAGAATTGAACCTGGGACAGTGGTACAGTAAAGCGTTGTGCTGACCACTACACTTACCGTGCTGCCCCATTCTGGGCGTTCCCGTCGACCGAGCTGTTGTGCACCAACATGTAATTGATGCTCCACAGAAAGCACCCTGTTGGAATGCACAAGCGCTGGGCATGGCAACTCCTCTGCGTGAGTCCACGGGGAACGGCAAAGAGTTGTGGATGCAACTCAGCACATCACAGGAACCATCCTCTCCTCTACGGACTCTGTCTTTACTTCTCTCTGTCTTAGTAAAGCAGCCAGCATTATCAAAGACCCCACCCCCCAGTCATTCTCTTTCTTCCCCCCCACCCCCCGCCCACCAACCCTGCAAAATTGGGTGGAAGATACAAAAGCCCGAAAGCATATACCACCAGGTTCAGGGAGAGCTTCAATCCCACTGTTATCAGACCCTTAAATGGACGTCTTGTACAATAAGATGGACTCTCGGCCTCACAATTGACCTCATTATGACCTTGCACTTTATTGCTCACCTGCACTGCACCTTATTCTGCATTGTTATTGTTTTACCTCCTGTTAGCTCAATGCACAGTGTAACAATTCGACCTGCATAAAGCCCGTGTAAGCCAAGCTTTTCACTGTGTCTTGGTACACGTGACAAGTTTGTGCGTCCCAACAGGATGCTTTCTGTGGAGCATCAATTACATGTTGGTGCACTACAGCATGGTTGATGGAAACGTGCAGAATGGGGCGGCACGGTAGTGTAGTGGTTAACACAACGCTTTACAGTACCGCTGCCCCAGGTTCAATTCTCACCGCTGCCTGTAAGGAGTTTGTCCCAGCTTAAAGAAGGCAAACATAGAAGAGGCAGACAACAGAAGAGATTCAAAAACGCCTTAAAAGCCAACATGAAGAAATGTAACATCGACATCAGCAATCGGGAAACCAATGCCAAGGACAGGAAACTCTGGCAATCCATCATCCGAGAAGGAACAGCAACTTTCGAAGCCAACAGATGTGCAGAATTAGAAGAAAAGAGAAGAAAATGGAAAGAGAAGCAGCAACAACCAAAACCTGATCTGCCATCTGGAACTACCCGTCCTGAATGCGGAAGAACTTTCAAAGCCAAGGTTGGACTCATAAGCCATTTGAGAGCCCGTAAGTAGATCAACAGAATGAAGACCATTATCCTCGACCTCGAGGGATAGCCACAACGACGACAACACATGACATTAATAAACCAATAATCCTTGTCTACGCTTATCACCACTTTCAGGAAACTATCTACTTGTACCCTTAGGTCTCTGTTCTAAAACCCTCTACAGGGCCCTATCATTCACTGTGTATATCCTGTCCTCCATCTGCCGTTCCTTGGCCCACTTTTCCAGTTGATCTAGATCAGTGGTTCCCAGACAAGAGAAAATCTGCAGATGCTAGAAATCCGAGCAACACACACAAAATGCTGGATGATCTCAGCAGGCCAGGCAGCATCTATGGAAAAGAATACAGGCGACGTGTCGGGCCGAGACCCTTCAGCAGGACTGGAGCAAAAAAGGAGAGGAGTAGATTTAAAAGGTGGTGGGTGGGGGGGGGAGGGGAGAAATACAAAGTGACGGATGAAACCGGGAGGGGGAGGGGTGAAGTAAAGAGCTGGGAAGTTGATTGGTGAAAGAGATACAGGCTAGAGAAGGGGGAGTCTAATAGGAGAGGACAGAAGACCGTGGAAGAAAGGGGAGGAGCACTGGACGGAGGTGATGGGTAGGCAAGTAGATAAGGTGAGAGAGGGGAAAGGATGATGAGGTGCTGTGAAGGGGGAGAGATACCAGAAATTCGAGAAATCAATGTTCATGCCATTGGGTTCCTAATCGTTTTATAAATATACCAAACAACAGTGGATGAGCACAGGTCCATGTGGCACACCACTGTTCCCAGGCTTCAGATCTGGAAAAAAAAGGCAACCCTCCACCATCACTTTCTGACACCTTCCAGCAAGCCAATCTTGTATCCAGCTGGCTACCTTACCCTGAATCCTTTGTGAGCTAACATTCCAGACCAGCCTTCCAGGTGAGATCTTCTTCTTCTTCGTCTGAGGTTTCATGACAGTTGGCAAACAGCTTTAAGGTGCATTACTGCCACATTCTGAACTGGAGTGAGGGTCAGGATACCTAAATCCTGTATATTTATATCTGTCTCAAATTCTATAAAGAAGACCTGTATTCTTAAGGAACTGTACTAAATATTTAAAGCAATAATCCTGTGATCCTCTCTGCAAAATATTGTTTTAAATTGTGTAATTTATTTATTGAGATACAGCCTTTCAGCCCTTTGACCTGCGCCACCTAGCAACCCTTGATGTAATTTGAGTCTAATCATGGGACGCTTTACAATGAACAGTTCATCTACCAACTGGTATGCCTTTGGACTGTGGGAGGAAACCAGAACACCTGGAGGAAACCCACACGTTCACTGGGAAAATGTACAAACTCCTTGAAGACTGCAGCAGGAATTGAACCTGGGTCACTGGTACCGTAAGGCGTTGTGCCAGACACTAACGCTACCATGATGCCTGTATGTTAAGGTCTTTTCAGGAAGAAGGTAGGAGTTTGGGGCTGAGAGGGAAATGGATCAACCATGATGAAATTGCAGAGCAGACTCGATGGGCCAAATTCTGCTCCTGTATCTTATCTTACAGTATTTTATTCTGTGATAACTTTAAAATCAACCATCCTCTCTCTTAATTATCAGTACATATCATCAGTATGTCAACAGTACATATTCCACTGTTTCTAGTTGATTACAATACTCACATCTCCCGTTATTGTGTTTCTTTATTAGAGCAATGTTCTACTTAACCCTTGTGTGCCCAAAGCTCAATCTCAATATTATCATCTCCTCCCTCCTGCTCTTTCCTGTGTTCCTCCAGCATCCCACTTCTTTCTGGACGTTATAAAGATATCTTCCTGTTCTTCATTGTTACCTCCACACTTTTGATGTGAAATCTTGTCAAGGCCTTGCTAAAAACAATGGCTACTGCCCGGCCCTCATCAACTTTCTTGATCACCCCTTCAAAATAGCCAATCAAATTAATTGATTTTCATTAATTTCAGCTCCTGTGTAATTAGCTTGATCTCTGATTCTGAACACAACTCATCCCAGTGTCAGCCATTTCTTTACAGATCGACTGTCTTAATCCTGGTTACTTTAGAAAAAAATGCCATCAACTGCCCCTAAATCCTCCATTTTATAAGAGAAAATATCATGGCGGCAACTTATTTATGGTAACTCCTCACTTTGTGATCATGTCTTCTTGTTCATTCCCTAGAATGCCATGCATCTTAATCTAATTAGTGAAATTAGCCTGTGTCCTCAATTTTGATATAAGATTTGTTATGGTGGGGAAAAAGTTCTGAGTTTTTTTGGCAACAGGGGAAGTTGTTCCTTCTCCACAGACATTCTGTAGGCAAACTGTGGAGAAAGCTGATAAAATAAATAGCGTCCTTAAGTGTAGCGACTACTTGAAAATAAACTAAAAGTCGTTGAGAGGCTACGCGAGGGAGTATTGTGCTGTCTGACGCATTTCCAACTAACTGAATTCCAAGTCAAAAAGTAAGTTTAATCCTTTATCAAAAATCAACAATAAAATCATTCAACTCTTCTGTAATTCATGTAAAACAGAGATGAGTGAGATGAGTGTATTTGAGCTGCTCGGTAGTGTAGTGGTTAGCACAACGCTTTAGAGTTCTAGCGACCTGGGTTCAATTCCCGCCACTGCCTGTAAGGAGCTTGTATCTTCTCCTCGTAACCATGTGGCTTTCCTCCAGGTGGTCTTGTTTCCTCCCACCTCCCATGGACGTACTGGATAGTAGGTTAATTGTAAATTCTCCTGTGATTAGGCTTGGGTTAAATCGGGGGTTGCTGGGCAACGTGGCTCAAAGGGCTGGAAGGGCCTATTCTGCACTGTAGCTCAACAGTAAATATGGTTCTAGATCCATTATATTAGCTTGATGTTTTCTGCCAATGTCCTCTGTAGTTTGTATGTAGAACTCTTCCAATTGTCCTTCAATTTTCCTGACACATCTGTCCCAAGTTACCTCTTCTACCTTTCACTTGAGAGCAGATATTAACAAGTAAAACTTTCTTCCTTTTCTCTCTTCCTTTCCCACTATCCAAAGACCCAAATGGTCCTCAGGTGGAAGAACAGTTCACCTGTACTTCCACAGTAAGTATTGCATTTGGTGCTCACAAGTCTCTTGTCATTACCATACAGAGCTTTCAGTCTTAAGTCTTCTATGTTGCTTCAACAATACCCAACAGAAGCTCACAGAATGGTACCTCATCTTTGCTTCTGGGGTCATTACATTCCTCATGTTGTACAGCACAGAAACAGGCCAATTACAACCATCAAGCGCCATTGCACTAATCCCATGCTATAACGTGCATATTCCCACCACCTGCCCCAGTTTCTAGTGCTTATCTACACATCAGAGACACTTTACAGTCTTCAATTAATCTGCTAACCTGCTAACCTCTGTGTGTGGTGCGTGGCCAAGTGGTTAGGGCGTTAGATTAACGATCTGAAGGTCGTGGGTTCGCGCCTCAGCCGGGACAGCGTGTGTGTCCTTGAGCAAGGCGCTTAACCACTCAATGCTCCAGTCTACCCAGCTGAGAATGGGCACTGGAGGAATCATACTCTGCAGATGCTGGAAATCCAAAGCTACACACACACAAATGTCGGAGGAATTCTGCAGGTCAGGCAGCATCTTTAGAAATGAATAAACAGTTGACGTTTCGGGCCGAGGTCCTTCTTCAGGAGTGGAAAGGAAGGGGTAAGAAGACAGAAAAAAAGTGGGGGGAGCTAAGAGGTGACAGGTGAAGCCAGTTGCGTGGGAAAGGTAAAGTGTTGGAGAAGAAGGAATCTGATTGGGAAGGAGGGTGGACAATAGGAGAAAGGGAAAGAAGACGGTCACCAGGGGAGGTGATAGTGTGAGAAATAGGAGGGGGATGGAAATTTTTTTTAACCAGTAATCAATATTCATGCCATCAGGTTGGGGCTACCCAGACGGAATATAAGAGTTTGACCATTGACCATGGAGGAAATTCTAGCAACCCACACAAAATGCTGGAGGAACAGAGCAGGCCAGGCAGCATCTATGGAAAAGAGTACAGTCAACATTTCAAACCGAGACCCTTCAGCAGGACTGGAAAAGAAAAAGCTGAGGAGCAGATTTAAAAGGTGGAGGGAGGGGAGAGGGTAACTCAAGGTGAGAGGTGAAACCTGAAGGGGGAGGGATGAAGAAAAGAGCTGGGAAGTTGATTGGTGAAAGAGATACAGGGCTGGAGAGGGGGGAGTCTGATAGGAGAGGACAGAAGGCCGTGGAAGGAAAAAAGGGAGGAAGAAGCACCAGAGGGAGGCGATGGGTGGCAAGGAGATAAGGTGAGAGAGGGAAAGGGGATGGGGAATAATGAAGGGGGGGGTGCATTACCAAAAGTAATTCTTTTCCACAGCTTTTTTTCTCCAGTCCTACTGAAGGGTCCTGGCCTGCTGCGTTCCTCCAGCATTTTTTGTGTGTTGCTCGGATTTCCAGCATCTGCAGATGTACTCTTGATTGTGTTTGGAGGAAATTCTGTTCCTTCCTCCCTCTGCACAAATTAAGGCATGCTTGTTTTCTTATTCTTTGTATTCTAATGACTCTGCAAAACCTTATTAATTAACCATGCCTTCAATTCCAATTCTGAATGTAACTCATTCCCAAATAGGCAGATAGATTTGATCCAAAATGTTAACTTTGTTATTCTTTCCGTGGATGTTGCTTGATCTGCTGGGTGGTTCCCATACCTTTCATTGTTATTTTGCATTTCCTGCATTTTCAGTTCTGATTTTCATTTTCTCTTTCTTTATCAATCTTTTTATTGATTTAAAAGGAGCATAAATACAAACAAGAGGAAAATTATTTCAAATATATATATATATCAGTAACAATATAAACCAAAATTAAGATAGACATTGTCAAAATCATAGATATTGTTAAACTAGTATAAAATATATAATAAAAAGAATGAAAATAACAATTCTCCTCTTATCAGTTTATGAATAGAAAAGAAAAAACATTGGGGTTTTAAATGAAAAGAAAAAAAACTACACTATAGAAAAAAAAAACAAACAAAAAAACAAAAGGACTGGGCAATCCATTTTGAGGATACGATCCACAAAAAAAGAAAGGAAGACTTTCTGATCAAATTTAAAACTTCGAAAAAAGATTGAAAGAGTAATGATTTTCATTTTCTCATTGTTTTTACTGTATCATTCTTCTGTTCAATCAATAACAATTCTTTCATGAATCTCTCTGTTGCTATATCCTTCACCCATAATCTCTGAAGCTTCTTACATCAATTGTGCTATTATAAGATCATTTCCTGATGATTTTATCCTGAAGATTTTCCACTTTTTAGTAGATAATATATTTTTTCTGTAGTATTTTATCTTCATCCTTTACAAAATGAGCTGCCTTCTGTAACATATTGCATCCTAATAAACCAGCACAGACTTTTTGCGTTTATCATCCTTCTGCTAATAACCACATTTTTCTTTTCCACTTTAAAATTCTCTTAGGACTTAGCTCCTATTTCCCTGACAACCACAAGGACGTGGCCCTATTTTTTTTAATGGTAATTTCTTCCTTAAGGACTAAGGATGCAATATTGAAGCTTTATAAGGCACTGGTGAAGCCTCACTTGGAGTACTGTGAGCAGTTTTGGGCCCCTTATCCAAGAAAGGATCTGCTGACATTGGAAAAGGTTCAAAGGAGGCTCACGAAAAAGAATCCGGGATTGAAAGGTTTATCATATGAGAAATGTTTGATGGCTCTGGGCCTGTACACACTGGAATTCAGAGAATGAGGGAGAATCTCATTGAAACCTGTTGAATGTTGAAAGGCTTTTATGGAGTGAATGTTGAGAGGATGTTCCTTATGGTGTAGGAGTCTAGAACCAGAGGGCACAGCCTCAGAATAGAGGGATGTCCATCTAGAATGGAGATGAGGAGGAATTTCTTTAGCCAGAGAGTGGGGAATGTGTGGACTTCATTGCCACAGGCAGTATGGAGGCCAAGCCATTGGGTATACATAAAGCAGAGGTTGATAGGTTCTTGATTAGTCAGAGCATGAAGGGATACGGGGAGAAGGCAAGAGATTGGGGCTGAGAGGGAAAATGGATCATCCATGATGAAATGAACCTATAAAAGGATTATTTATCAAACTAAATGTCAAAATCTACAAATTAGAACACCACCAGTGAACCATGGCGATGTTCTGCAGGCTACGTACAAAACTTCTAAATATATCTCTTTTGAATTACTCTAATTGCACTCTGCAGCATTTATTTTCCCTTTAAGCAATGTCCTTTTAAATCAACTTAATGATCTAAAGATTTCACAATCTTATGAAGGACTCGGCAGCTTAACTCTCAAGCAAGCAGGGAGGGACCTTTAAGCAGATGATGATTCATCACCATGACTAGAAGTGTGGTAGGAAAGTGGACTCCAAGTGAGTATGAAACACAGGAAGGATACCCCCTCTACTAAGATTAGATTAGATTAGATTAGATTCAACTTTATTGTCATTGTGCCGAGTACAGATACAAAGCCAATGAAATGCAGTTAGCATCTGATCAGAAATGCAAAGAATAGTGTTATTTACAAAATAACTGCTGATAAAAAGTGTCACAGCACACAAATATAAAAGCACTGAGACAGTCCAATATGGGTGTAATACTGCTTAGCGCTGTGATGTGAGGTTCAGCAGGGTCACAGCCTCAGGGAAGAAGCTCTTCCTGTGCCTGCTGGTGCGGGAGCGGAGGCTCCTGTAGCGCCTACCGGATGGGAGGAGAGTAAAAAGTCCATGGTTAGGGTGAGATGCATCCTTGTTAATGCTTTTCGCCCTGCCCAGGAAGCGTTTATGGTAGATGTTCTCAATGGTAGGCAAATGGGTGCCGATAATCCGCTGGACAGTTTTCACCACACACTGGAGTGCTTTGCAGTCCGATATGGGACAATTGCCATACCACACTGAGATGCAGTTGGTGAGTATGGTCTCAGTGGTACAGTGGTAAAAGTCCGTCAGTATCCTGGGACAGAGGTGAGCTTTCTTGATTATTATTATTATCAAATGTCCATTCGCTGGAGAACAAAATTGAGGACCTGTGGGCAATATTGCTGTATCAGAGGGAAATGAGAGACTGTTGTGCCATATGTTTGAATGAAACATGGCTTAATTCTAGCACAATCACATCCAAAGACTTCTTGATTCATAGGATGGACTGAACTGCTGATTTGGATAAGGCAAAAGGTGGATGTGTGTATTTCATGATAAATTCTCGCTGTGCTCAGATGTGGCAGTTTTGTTGAATTCAAGTTCCCCCATCCTTGAAAACCTAAATATCAAATGCCTATTTATCTAGGGACTTTTCTTCTGTAATCATGACTGCAGTTTATACAGTAACAGCAGCTGACTATAATCAAAAGCTTGAGATACTGCATGGTGTCATCTCCATTCAAGAAACAGTCCATCCCAATGCATTTCATATCGGCAGGGACTTCAACAAACTTGTTTAAATAAAACCCTGCCCAATTACCATCAGCAAATAACCTGTAGCACTGGAGGCAGAGTTCAGATTGGGAACACAAGGAGGAAGCTTGGGGTCTTGGTTACAGGTTTAATAATGTGGTCAACTCTATCAGCATTTAAGATCCCTGATGTAAAGGAGACCATATAATAATCAGTAAGCATGCTGTACTGAATTAAAATATTAATTGTTGCTTCAATTAGAAAGGCCACTTGAACTGCTTGACAGGATGTAACATTCTTCGAATATTGACTCAACATTTCAACAAGAGTGTTTAATTTGGCAGATGGGCGAGGCTTTGTTGTGAATGTGTCTTTTGATAATGTCATGACTACCAGCTTTTCTTGCTCAAGGTATGTTATTAAATGCATTGATCTGAAATTGGAACAGATTATTTTAGTAATTAATAGACAGGATAAACACAACTAGCAGTTGCTACCATGAGTTCATACAAAACAGGAGCAGGAGAGAGCCAATCAACTCCTCAAACCGGCTTGTTTTTTCGCAAGATCACAGCAAATCTAATATTGGCCTCAGCATCACTCTGTTTCTTGACTCCCTTGTCGTTCAAGTGCCTGCCAGACTCCATTTTGAGTATATTCAATGAATCCACCTCCATACCTTTCTAGCCTGAAGAATTTCAAAGGTTCGCTACCACTTTGATGAAGAACTTCCTCCTCATAGCTTAAATGTAAAACTCCTCATTTGAAACTAAGCCCGTTTGTAACAGACACAAAGTGCTGAAGGGACCCAGCAGGTGTGGCAGCATCTAAGGAAAAGAAGAAACAGTCGACATTTCGGGCGAAGATCCTTCTTCGGGACTGAAAAGGAAGGGGTAAGACGCCTGAATAAAGCGCTGAGGGGGAGGGACAGGAGGCTAGATGGAAGGTAAAGGGTGAGGCCAAGTGGATGTGAAAAGTTAAGGGCTGAAGAAGAAGGTATCTGATAGGAGAGGAGAGTGGACCATAGGAGAAAGGGAAGGGGGAGGTTCCAGATACCCCAGATGGTGGGAGCCTCCTTTCAACAATGACTCTGTCAGACTCCTTCAGAATCTGGTATACTTCAATGAGATCACCTCTCATTTTTATAAGCACCAGTGACCTTAGGCTTAAACTACTCAAACTTTCTTCAAATGTAGGGCAGTTTTACTTAAAATATCAAATTTGTTTCAAACATCGAAGTTCAAAGTGCATTTATTGTCAAAGTATGCATACAATATATGAACTTGAGATTCGCCTCCTTACAGGCAGCCACAAAATAAAGAAACCCAATAGAATCCATTAAAAAAAAGACCGTCTAACACCCAGTGTGCAGAAAAAATTGTGTAAGCAACAAAAGCAAACACACAGCTGAAGTTCACGAAAGTGAGTCCACAGCCATGAAGCCAGTCATTACTGCAGCCGATCTAGTAGCCCGTTAGGTGCAGGCCGTAGCCTCAGTTCAGCGCAGAGACGAGTAAGCCTCGTGGAGCACTTGAGCTGAACACTGAGCTGTCCCCCGCCTCCTGCCCTGACACCTTGGTCTTTTTAATCTGGCCCAGCGCTTAAATCATCCCAACCTCGGGTACAGTGCTTCATCGAAATTACGCATAGAATTGTCCTCTGCTGCTCCTTTCTTAGGCAAGAGAGAATTTCCTGCAAACAGTGCTTTAGTTCCTCCAAGCACCTGCCCCCATCGATCCTATTTTCAAGCGTTACCTTGAGGAGTTGGCTGTGTTTGACCTTAACAACATTTTTTTGTGTCTCATGCGAAGGATAAATTGTTTGAGTTTCAGTCAACTTTTTCCATATCAGTCTACCCTCTAACCTCAGTGATGAGCCTGATAGCACTTTTCTACTGCTTGAATATTTTCCTTGTGTCTTGATAACTGATAACTGAAAAATATACTCTGGATAGGGTCTGGCCAATGTACCAAAAGGGTTGTGTATACAGTAGGTGTACAAAGAAAAGAAGTGGAGTTAGTGGAATTGGATGTAGCTTTATGGATTAATTATGTTATATTAACTACAGAAGAGGCTCAATGTTATATATCAGAAGTTTAGAAACAGAATTCAAATAGATTGGACTAAAGAGTAAATGGACACATTTATGAAAGGGGTTCATTTGTTATGTGCCGTGTCGTATGACTTGGGTAATCATGGTCTTTCCACAACCATGATTGTTCTTGGCAAATTTTTCTACAGCAGTGGTTTGCCATTGCCTTCTTCTGGACAGTGTTTTTACAAGATGGGAGACCCCAGCCATTATCAATACTCTTCAGAGATTGTCTGCCTGGTGTCAGTGGTCACATAACCAGGGCTTATGAAATGAGCCAGCAGCTCATACGACCATCCACCAGCTGCTCCCATTGGCTTCATGTGACCCTGATCGGGAGATAAGCAGGTGCTACATCTTGCCCAAGGGTGACCTGCAGACTAGCAGAGAGAAGAGGAGCCTTATACCTCCTTTGGTAGAGACATATCTCCACCTTGCTACCCTACTAAAGGTGGAAGGGGGTAAGAGTTAATTACAGATCATATAATAGTGATAAGGAGGAGGACGAAGAAATACAAGAATAAAATTGAGAAATGACATAGAATAAAGACCATGAAAAGTTTTAACTGTCTCTAAACAATTGGAAAAGAAGAGGAGCCAAAAGAGAGAGAGAGGAAGGAGCTTTTGAAATCCATGGAAGAACTCTAAAAATCCCAACAAAAGATAAGGAATTACAGAATTTAATCATTGGAAATGAATTAGACAAGAAAGGGAAAACAACACCAAGATATAAGCGATTCTAACAATGAACAAAGTGCTGATAGCTGAGTTGAGAAAGCTGATATGATATATTATCACGGACTGAAATGCATGTTGGTGAGGTGTATGCACCACGCAACCTGGCATCTTTGATCACTGGCTGATTTGAATAGTTACACTGCAATGCCTGAAATACTTGGATGTTTAATCCTTTCTCTCTCTCTCTCTCCCCTCCATCTCTCTCTCTCCCCCATCTCTCTCTCTTTCTCCCTCTTTCTCCCTCCCTCTCTCCCCCTTTCTCCCTCCCTCTCTCCCCCTTTCTCCCTCCCTCTCTCCCCATCTCTCTCTCTCCCACATCTCTCTCTCTTTCTCTCCCCATCTCTCTCTCTCTCTCTCTCTCTTCCCCATCTCTCTCTCTCCCCCATCTCTCTCTCTTTCTCCCTCTCTCTTCCTCCCTCTCTCCCCATCTCTCTCTCTCCCACATCTCTCTCTCTTTCTCTCCCCATCTCTTTCTCTCCCCATCTCTCTCTCTCTCGCTCTCTCTCTCTCTCTTCCCCATCTCTCTCTCTCCCCCATCTCTCTCTCTTTCTCCCTCTCTCTCCCTCCCTCTCTCCCCATCTCTCTCTCTCCCACATCTCTCTCTCTTTCTCTCCCCATCTCTCTCCCCCATCTCTCTCTCTCTCTCTCTTCCCCCATCTCTCTCTCTGCCCCATCTCTCTCTCTTTTTCCCTCTCTCTCCCTCCCTCTCTCCCCATCTCTCTCTCTCCCACATCTCTCTCTCTTTCTCTCCCCATCTCTTTCTCTCCCCATCTCTCTCTCTCTCTCTTTCTTTCTTTCTCTCTCTCTTTCTTTCTTTCTCTCTCCCCCCCCACTTTCTAACCAATAACCCCAGCGCAAATAACCATCCCGTTGATGCAACATCTGGCAATTATAATCTAGAATCAATGTTTTGCTTCATAGTACATGACTGAAAGTTGAGGACATTAACAGGTTGTGATTTTGTAGGCAAAGGGTGAGCAAATATGTTATCTCTTATCAGTCAAGGTTGTTTTCCAGCAAAGTTACATGTTCAATCAAAGTAAGTACATAACGAGGCTATCCAGCCCATGGCCACACAGTGAAAGAGAGTTCCACTTTCTAGACACGTTGGTTTCACAATACAGTACAGAGAACAGCTATCTCACCCTTTTTGTTTTAACCTGTTTCCTTTCTAAGAAAGAGGGAACAGGTTCTAGTTTCTTCGTCATTTCCCTGCAAAATTATTTCACTCACCTCTATTTGCTTTTCAAAAATTCTTGTGCAATCTCTTCTATCATGTTTTCAAGTTGTATATTCCTGACACAGCAACCTATTGCACCAAAGGTTTTCTCTTTTTCACCATTGTTGGAAATCGTTAGGCCTGGGACATCCTTCAGGAGGAATTTCAATAACAATCACTGATATGAATAAAAAATAGTTTTCAACCTGGGACAAGTAATAGTTCTGAGGATCTAACCTGGTCCCAGCATATTGATGCAGCTGTAAAGGAGGCGAGACAGCGGCTATATTTCATTAGGAGGTTGAGGAGATTTGGAATGTCACCTAAAACATTTGCAGGTTTCTACAGATGTATCGTGGGGACCATTCTAACTGGCTGCATCACTGTCCGGTATTGGGGGTGGGGGGGAGGCGGCTACTGAACAGGATCAAACTAAGCTGCAGAGTGTTGTAAAATTAGTCAGCTCCATCGCATGTACTAGCCTCAGTGGTATCCAAGACATCTTCAAGGAGCAGTACCTGAAAAAGGTAGTGTCCATCATTAAGGACAACCATCACTCAGGACGTGCTCTCTTTACAGTGTTACCATCAGGTAGGAGGTACAGAATCCTAAAGGCACACACTCAGTGACTCAGGAACAGCTTTGTTCCCCCTGCCATCCAATTTCTGAATGGACATTGAAACCATGAATACTACCTCATTACCTTTTTATTTCTGCTCGTGCACTACTTATTTAATTTATCTATGCGAGATACATATACTTACTTACTAGAATTCACCGTCTTTTTCTTATATTCATCATGTGTTGTATTGTACTGTTGCCACAGATTTCTGATTCTGCAGTGTAGCATTGATATGTACCATTGTCTGCAGGGAGAGCCATCTCTCCTACACTGCTTTGGGTGTCTCAACTCCCAACAAAGGAGGTTGAGAATGCAGAAGGTGTTCTTGTCATTTCTGAAGTGCTCTCACTATTCTGTATGCAATCCTTCAGAGCCATTGGTGCACATGTAAAATACTTTAGTTGCAGTTGTATTTAATCATCTGCTTTTACCTTTGCGCTTGAAGAGTATAAAACCTCCATGTACTTTGTGTTCATAGGAATTGCTTTGAGCTCCTCAAGAGATTTTCCTATGAGATTCTTGCACATAATTCCTCCAGTGTGGCTTCATAGCACATTTTATATCCATACATCCACTCTATGTGGCTTGTTTAAAGTCACAATGTCCACTCTAGTTCTATTTTTATGTTTCTGCTTACTAATGCACAGTCTAGAAGAAACCCATTGGCTCGATTTGTTCTGTGGAAACCTCTTGGAATTTTTGAGTGCAATTCCATCTTCTTCAGTATGGCCACAGAACAGTACAGCACTGTCCCTGTTACTTGGCAAATTTCCCCCTGCGTCCAGCAAGTATCCCTCCTAATGTGGCACATTCAGAATAGAGCACGGTCCAGCTGAGGTCTAGCCAATTACTAGTAAAGGACTGATGTGATGTCTTTGGCGACCCACTTTCTACGCAGGCGAACCGGCTCACAAAATGCTGGGCGCGTCGGCAGAGAGGCCAGCCCCAAGATGGCACTGGGCCTTCTTCACCAGCAAGGGGGAAAGCCCACGCGAGGGAAGAGACTTTTGTAATGCACCTCTGACGTCATTTCCGCCCGGAGAGGGCGGGAACGGAACTGCGTAAAAGCCAGTGCCGCGAAGTTGGAATAAACGAGTCTCAAGTGCAGCTTACAGACTGCGTGTCGTTATTTCTCGCTCTGTGTGTAGCACGTCGCTACATTGGTGACCCCGACGGTCCAAACGAGATTTGGACCAAAGATAATCGACTCTTCATCTGTTCACGCAGTTTCGCTAAAACTGCCAACTTTCTGGATGCTGCGACCACGCGTGTGGTTTGACCAAGCAGGAGCCCAGTTCCAGATTCAGCAGATATCTTCTGATTCCATGCATTACTATTATGTGGTGAGCTCCCTTGACCAGGAGACAGCTGCATGGGTTGGGGATTTCGTACAGTCACCCCCTGAAGAAGGTAAATATGCAGCATTCAAAGCGCTGCTCATAGGGACCTTTGGCCTCTCACGGTGTGAGCGAGGTGCCCGCTTGCTGCGCCTGGACTGTTTGGGAGACAGGCCACTGTCAGCATTAATGAACGAGATGCTGGCCCTGGCTGAAGGACACAAGCCCTGCCTCATGTTTGAGCAGGCGTTCCTAGAGCAACTGCCCGAGGGCATACATCTGCTGCTGGCCGACGCGGATTTCAGTGACCCCCGAAAGGTGGCGGCCCGGGCAGACGTGCTGTGGAAAGCCAAGAGGGAGAGCGGGGCGTCCGTCGGACAGATTACCAAGCCACGCGCCCAACAGCAGGCCAGACCAAGCCTGGCAACGGAGCGCACACAACCCAGAGGCAGGAGTGAGGAGGCCAATGAACAGTGGTGTTTCTACCACCAACGGTGGGGCACAGAAGCCCGCCGTTGTCACCCACCCTGTAAGTTCCCGGGAAACGCCAGGGCCAGCAGCCACTAGTGGCTATGGCGGCTGGCCACTAGGACAGCCTCCTGTACATCTGGGACAAACAGTCGGGACGCCGCTTCTTGGTCGACACTGGATCAGAAATCAGTGTCTTATCCCTGACGGGGTACGACACCCGCAACAGGGAGCCGGGGCCCATCCTGAGGGCTGCAAATGGCAGCACGATACGGACCTATGGCACCTGCACAGTGCAGCTACAGTGCGGCGCCAGCTGGTTCACGTGGGACTTCACACTGGCCGCCGTGGCCCAACCACTCCTGAGGACGGACTTCTTGCGAGCTCACAGCCTGCTGGTTGACTTGCAAGGGAAAAGATTGATCCATGCCAAGACTTTCCAGATGTTCTCCCTGGGTGAAGCCAAGTTGCTGGCCCTACACCTGGACTCCATCACGCTGTCTGACAACGAGTTCACCAGAATCCTGGCAGACTTTCCAGACACAGAGTACAGCACCACATTCCGACCCAGGGGCCACCCCTCCACGCCCGTGCACGAAGGCCCCTGCAGACAAGCTCCGCCTGGCGAAGGAGGAATTCAAGAGGATGGAGGAATTGGGGATCATACGGCGATCTGACAGCCCATGGGCCTCCCCCCTGCACATGGTGCCCAAAGCAGCCGGGGGCTGGAGACCATGCGGTGACTACCGCGGGCTGAACGAGGCTACAACTCCAGACTGCTATCCCGTGCCGCACATACAGGACTTTGCAGCAAACCTGCACGGGGCAAGCATCTTTTCCAAAGTAGACCTCGTCCGGGGATAATATCAAATCCCAGTACACCCTGAAGACATCCCCAGAACAGCACTCATCACCCTTGTTCGTCCTGTTCGAATTCCTCCAAATGCTGTTCGGCCTGAAGAATGCCGCACAGATGTTCCAGTGGCCAATGGACGCGATGGGACATGACCTGGACTTTGCGTTCATCTATTTGGACGACAGCCTCATAACCAGCAATAGTTGTCAGGAGCATCTGTCCCACCTCCGCCAGCTCTACTCCCGCCTGAGCAATTTTGGCCTCACGATCAACCCAGCCAAATGCCAGTTTGGGCTCGACACCATTGACTTCCTGGGCCACAGGATTACCAAAGACGGGGCAACACCTCTGCCCGCTAAGGTAGACGCGATCCGCCACTTCGCCCGGCCCAACACAGTCAAAGGCCTGCAGGAGTTCGTTGGTATGGTGAACTTCTACCACCGCTTCCTCCCCTCAGCAGCCCGTATCATGCGCCCTTTGTTCACCCTGATGTCGGGTAAAGGCGAGGACATTACCTGGGACGAAGAGGCCGTGACCACTTTCGTTAAAGCCAAGGAAGCCTTGGCAGACGCTGCAATGCTGGTGCACCCCAGAACGGATGTTCCAACTGCCCTCACAGTGGACGCATCCAACACAGCAGTTGGTGGGGTGCTGGAGCAACTCATCGAGGGCGCTGGCAACCCCTGGCGTTCTTCAGCGGGCACCTACGGCCACCCCAACTCAAGTACAGTGCCTTCGACCGGGAGCTGTTGGAACTATATCTGGCAATCCGGCATTTCAGGTACTGCTTAGAAGGCAGGCCGTTCACCGTGTTCACGGACCACAAACCGTTGACCTTCTCATTCACAAAGGTGTCCGATCCCTGGTCTGCCCGCCAGTAGCGACATCTGTCCTACATCTCCGAGTACACGACGGACATCCAGCATGTCTCGGGAAAGGACGTCATGGCGGACACACTCTCCAGATCAGCTATCCAGGCCCTGTCCCAGGGGGTGGACTACGCTGCACTGGCAGAGGTGCAGCAGGCAGACGATGAGATGCCCAGCTACAGGACCGCAGTCTCGGGTTTGCAGCTGCAGGACTTCCTCGTAGGCCCAGGTGAGAGGACCCTCCTGTGTGACGTGGCTACCAGCCAACCTCGCCCCATCGTCCTGGCAGCCTGGTGGCTGCGAGTTTTCAACTCCATACACAGCTTGGCACACCCATCTATCAGGACAACCGTCCGGATGGTCTCCAGCAAGTTCACATGGCACGGACTTCGTAAGCAGGTCAGTGAATGGGCCAAAACGTGCATGCAGTGCCAAACGGCCAAGGTGCAGCGGCACACCAAGGCTCCGCCGCAGCGGTTCGAACCCACCCGCCGGAGGTTCGACCACATCCATGTGGATATCGTGGGGCCCCTGCCAGTGTCACGAGGAGCGTGGTACCTCCTAACTATGATAGACCGGTTCACCAGATGGCCAGAGGCAGTCCCGCTCAGCGACACCACCTCCGAATCCTGCGCCCGAGCACTGATCGCAACCTGGGTAGCACGCTTTGGGGTACCGGCCCACATTACCTCCGACAGGGGCGCCCAGTTCACCTCCAGCCTGTGGGCGGCTGTGCCAGCCTGTTGGGAACACAGCTACACCACACAACTGCCTACCACCCACAGTCGAACAGACTAGTGGAGCGCTTCCACCGTCACCTGAAGTCGGCTCTCATGGCCCGCCTGGAGGGGCCTAACTGGGTGGACGAGCTTCCCTGGGCCCTGCTTGGAATCCGCACGGCGCCCAAAGAGGATCTGCACACCTCGTCGGCCGAGCTGGTGTACGGCGCACCCCTGGTCATCCCAGGAGAGTTCATACCAGCCCCAAGGGGGCAAGAGGAAGAACCCACAGCAGTCCTGGACAGACTACGTGAAAGGCTCGGCAATCTGGCCCTGTACCGACTTCACAGCACAGACAGATCCCGACCTGCGTACCGAAAGACCAGCAGAACTGTAAGTTTGTATTTGTACAAAGGGGTGCACACCGGGCAGGGCTACAGCGGCCGTATGAGGGGCCGTTCAAGGTGATCAGGAACAATGGGTCCACGTACGTTCTGGACATTGGGGGGAAAGAGGATGATTTCACGGTGGACCGACTCAAACCGACCCATGTGGACTTGGCGCAGCTGGTCGAGGTTTAGACACTGCGGCGCAGAGGCAGATGCCCAAACAGAGAATGATCCAGACTGTGGACATTGGGGGGTGTATCGCCGGTTCTGGGGGGTGGAGTTATATGGCAACCCACTTTCTACGCAGGCGAACCGGCTCACAAAATGGCGTGCGCGTCGGCAGAGAAGCCAGCCCCAAAATGGCGCTGGGCCTTCTTCTTCACCAGCAAGGGGAGAAAGCCCGCGCGCAGGAGGAGATTTTGTAATGCACCTCTGATGTGATTTCCACCCGGAGAGGGCGGGAACGGAACAGCGTAAATGCCAGTGCCGCGAAGTTGGAATAAACTAGTCTCGAGTGCAACTTACAGACTGCATGTCATTATTTCTAGCTCTGTGTGTAGCACGTTGCTACAACACGTTACTTTCTTCATTCTAGAGAGTCTGGAGAACCTAGACTTAGGAGTTTAATCAGTGTAAGGTGTCATCCATATAGGTCTAAATCAGGGGTTCCCAAAGTGGGTAATATTGACCCTGGGGCAGTGGGAGTTTCTAAGGGGGCAATAAAGATAAAAGTGTCATCGGGTATGGGGTTGCTCGATAACAGGGAGGGCAACTGAGGGATTACAGGTTTAAATTAAGATCTGAGTTACTTAGTGTCTCATAATTGATTACAATGATCACATAATCCTTTCATCACTTGCTAACCCACCGTTCTCTTAGAATTTGCTTGAAGTGCATTATAGTTGTTGAAAAACAATGTGACACTTCTGCATTTGGCTTTTCATGAGAAATCTGGACTGAAGAAGTCATGTTATTTCCGGGCCCAGCCCATGCATTATTGCTGTTCACTACTGCAGTACAGTGTTAGCTAGTACGATTCTCATACCCTGATCATGCAGTGATACAATTCTTGTGAATTAGCATATGGCATTTGATGGGGTAAAATCCAGAATCTGCCCTTTCAAATGGTCTTGACCAGATTTCTCCAGCCCACAGCCGAACTAAGATATCTCTGTCCCACTTTATGTACCTTCAGGCAAAGTCACATTTTGTCTGAGCTACGATGATGTCATAACTTTACTCTTTATTGATTGCAGTGCTTGAAATTGTACTTAAATAATAGGTGATTGATTGTGGTTATTAATCCATAAACGAAAATGGCAGAAGCAGATCAAACAAAAAAAAAGTGAAGACAGTATAGAAATATGGATTTATACCTGCACCAATCAGCAAAGAGCAGCCAATGTGTCTGTTGTGTGAAAAACATTTTTCAAGTGAGGCAATGAAACTGTCCAGGCTCCGTCAGCGTTTGAAGTGATAGAGATCAGACAAAGGTTACATTTGCTTCATAAAAGATGAAAGCTGGGTTCGAGTGTTGTTATTTGCAAGGTGACTATAAACAGATACAAAGGGGGAGTGAATATTTTGGGTTGTTTCATCGTTTTTCAAAGAGAAAGACAGTCTGCTCACCAACATTCTTGTTTGTGCAATAGATGGGACAGCATCAATGACAGGACACCATCGTGGGGTTACTATTTCCTTGAAAAAAGCTGCACCTGACACATTTACCATTCACTGCGTAATACACAGGCAGCATCTTTTCACACAAAAACCTCCAAGCTAAATGCTGCACAAATCATCAAACACCATTATCACAGCAGTAAATAAAATCAAGCCCCATGCTCTCAATTCTTGACTATTTCAAGTGCTTTGTATTGAGTGTTTGGTGTTGCACACAGAAGTCAAATGACTCTCAAAAACAAACTACCTGAGATGCTTTTATGTGCTTCCTGTAACTGTGATAAACTTCTTTGAAGACTCAAATGCTTCATTCAGTGATTAATTCAAGAACATTAGGCATATCATTGCTTATTTGTCAGAATTATTCTCAAAGTTTACTGAAATCAGTCTTCAGTTGCAAGGAAAAGATGTGATTTTTTTTTTCAAAGTCAAATCAGTTGTCTCCACATTCCTGTCTATGTTATCCCTATTTACAGTAAGTGCAACATTGGCCATCGTGACTGTGTCCAATTTCCAAGCCTCTCTGAATTGGAAGAGAAAGAAAGACTACCAGATAATGATCTTTAAGGGTATTGTGCCCAACTGTGCTTCAGTGAAACATTAGAACTTTTGTGTAACACCAAAGAAATTCTTAACTATTATACTGATGTTTCACATTACAACGATATAGAGATTACTGGAGACGTATTTCTACTACTTTGGAACTGAATATTCAGGTTTGTTGGAGCCTGAATTTGTTCCTATTTAGATAGAAGATCTGCTTTACGTAGTTTCTTCTGTGAGGTTGCATTCTCTGACAGTGCTTTATAACAAATGAATTACTAGGAAAGCAGCAATGGAGGGAGCCAATAGTATAAGGATTCCTTCAGCTGAGACAACTGTCAGGGATTGGGTTAGTGTTGAAAGAGAAGGCGGCACCTGATTATGTTTCTTAGTTGTGGTGGAACCATCATTAGCTTTGTCTATCAAGTGCATCACAGCTGTTTTGTCCACATATGTATTTTGGAGTGGGATTTATGTGAGGTATCTAATTTCAATAAAAACCTGATTTTCTAGTCAGCTGGAGATACTTTGATGGAAGTGCTTCATACGTATGATGGTATGTTGACAAGAAGCATGACGACAACAAATGTCTTGATTATTTCCTCCATCTCCATCCAAGGGGGAGAAGACAATCAGACTTCTGTAATTAATAATCAGACTTCTGTTGAACTGTAGTCTAACTAGGATTCACCTCCAATTCAGGGTATAGTTTTGTATCCCAGAAAAGAATAGTTTTTGGGACTCAATTGCAGTGAGGCCAGAAAAGACTTCAAATTTAAAAAACTCATATTTCAGGTGCTGTTTTCATCCTTCCTAGTAGCTTTGCATGCAGCAGTTGCTGGGTAAGGCTTTGTCAAGAAGGAAATAAATTATCTTAAAAATCCACCCAACATATTTCTAATTTTGTTGATACACCACAGTAAACATCCTGTCTGAATGCACAGAAACATATACAAAAAGCTGGAGTCAGCAGGCCAGGCAGCATCTATGGAAAAGAATGAACAGTTGATACTTCGGGACAAGACCCTTCATCATGAGTCCTGACATAGGCACTTGGCCTAAAACATCGACTGTTTACTCTTTTTCATAGATGCTGCCTGCCCAGCCGAGACCCTCCAACATTTTGTGTGTGTTGCTTTGGATTTCCAGCATCTGCATATTTCTCCTATCTGGATGCATCGCGGCTTGGTATGGAAACAGCTCTGCCTGTGACCACAAGAAACTGCAGAGTTGAGACACAGCTCAGCGCATCATGGAAACCAACCTCCCCTCTATGGGTGCTGTCTATACTTCGTGCTGCGTTTATAAAGTATTTTTTTTCCCCTCAGATCTGGGTTTTGCTAGTAACGCCAGCATTTATTGACCATCCTTGAACTGATGGCTTTCCAAATTCAACTACAAAGCCAAGTCTGCAATCTCTCTGCAAGTCCACTGGGGAGGTCAAAGCTCTATGTCTGCAAGTCCGGTCTGCTGGAGGCTGCAGTCCAGCCCTGGGGTTAAAGGACGGTGTAGATGCGTGGATGGCGGGGGGAAATGGTACTTGCTTTGCTGTCGCCGCTTTGTTGCTTGTTATGTTCTGTCAAGCATTGTGGGCGTGCTATGATGTGTGACAACATTTGAGGGCTGCACCCAGCACATCCTAGGTTGTTAATGCAAATGATTTTTCCACTGTCTGTTTTGACGTACATGTGATAAATAATCTTGATTCTTGAATCACATGTAGGCCAGACCAGGCAAAGCCGGCAGATTTCCCCTCTGAAAGATGTCAGTGAACCAAATGAGGTTTTCCAACAAAACTGAAGTCTTTACAGTCATCATTATACAAAAAATGATTTTTTTTAAAACCCATATTCTAGATCATTAACAACATTTAATTTTCAGTGCTGGAATGGTGGAATCTGACTTCAGGTCTCTAGTTTGCTTGTCTAGGCCAGTAGTCTAGCAACTTAGCCATTACACCTCCAACATATTGGCTGATCCTCCCAAGTGGACCACAACCAAGTGGTAGGTTTTGGAGGCTTGCGTGCCTCAGTGACCAAGACAGCTATGTTGTATGGTGTCTGGGCTTTATGTGTTTGCTCTTGGTAGGGTCACCCATGCCAAACATAGGGCCATACCTGATTGTGTTTCCTAATTGTGGTGGAACCATCATTAGCTTTGTCCATCAAATACATCACAACTGCTTCATCCACATATTTATTTTGGAGTGGGATTTATGCGAGGTGTCCAATTTCAAAAAGACCACAACCTTTTCATAGATTTTGAAGGTTTGCGTGCCTCAATGACCCGGAGAGCTACGTTGGCTGGAGTCAGGGCTTTATGCTTTGGCTCTTGGTAGGGTCACCCATGCCAAACAGGTCAAAGGGTAGAGATTAGACTAAGAGTGGTCCACTGGTCCTCCTGGAGCAGGGGTTCAACTCAGGGCTAACAACCCTGACTGGCAAAACAAAACTGTTATGGAAACAACAATGAAGAATCCTCCAACATCTGAGTTCGACAGTATTCCTGAGTCTCCACCTGGGACTTGCATGTCTGACAGCAGCAAAAACCAAGAAGGAGCTACTGATGTGATGAAAAAAGCTCTGAACAAATGAGGAGTGTTTGGCAGCTTTGGGTCTGTACTCACTGGAATTTAGAAGAATGTGTGGGGATCTCATTGAAACCTACTGAATGTTGAAAGGACTGGATAAGGTGGATGTGGAGAGGATATTTCCTCTGGTGGGGGTATCCAGAACTTGAGGGCACAGCCTCAAAACTATCTTAACCAAAGAGAGGTGAATCTGTAGAATATTCTGCCACAGACTGTAGTGGAGGCCAAGTCCCTGGGTATATTTAAAGTGGAAGTTGGTAGACTACTGATTGGTATATCAGGAATATGAGAGGGCGTGATATATTGTGTGGGATTGAATGGGATGATGAAATGGTGAAGCAGAGTCGATGGGTTGAATGGCCTAATCTTGCTCCTATGCCTTATGGTCTTATGGTCTAACACCATCAGAGTTGGAGGACCTTCATCGCTGCCCTAAATGCCAGCAGCATATTGGGCAGTAAGTAATATCCACTGATAATAACTTCAGCATTTTCTTCATGAAGCATAACTTCATGACTGGAAAATTGCAAATGTTACTCTGCTATTTAAGAAAGGTAGGAGTCAACAGAAAGGAAACTATAGACCTGTTAGCCTGACATCAGTGGTTGGGAAGTTGTTGGAATCGATGGTTAGGGATGAGATTACAGAGTACCTGGAGGTACATGACAAAATAGGCCAAAGCCAGCATGGTTTCCTGAAAGGAAAACCCTGCCTGACAAGCCTACTGCAATCCTTTGAGGAAATTACAAGCAGGGTAGACAAAGGAGATGCAGTAGATGTGGTGTACTTGGATTTTCAGAAGGCTTTTGACAAGGTGCCGCACATGAAGCTGCTTAGCAAGATAAAGAAGAAGAAGAATAGCCCTTAACTCGGCAGTGAAGTTATCGGGCACTTGTGAGACCACACTTGGAATATTGTGTGCAGTTTTGGTCTCCTTATTTTAGAAAGGAGATACTGAGACTGGAGAGGGTTCAGAGAAGATTAACAAGAATGATTCCAGGAATGAAAGCGTTAGTGTATGAGGAATGTCTGGCAGCTCTTGGGCTGAATTCCCTGGAGTTCAGGAGAATGAGGGGGGATCTCGTAGAAATATTCCGAATGTTAAAAGGCCTGAACAGAATAGATATGGCAAAGTTATTTCCCACGGTAGGTGATCCTAGGACAAGAGGGCATGACTTCAGGATTGGAGGATGTCCATTTAGAACTGAGATACGGAGAAATTACTTTAGTCAGAGGGTGATAAATCTGTGGAATTTGTTGCCGTGAGTGGCTGTGGAGGCCAAATCATTGGGTGTATTTAAGGCAGAGGTAGATAGATTCTGGCTTCAAAGATAGTTATAGCCGAAGGGTGGTAGTGGGGACGAGCTCCCACTGCTAAACAAATGCTCTTCATGGCGTGCGTCTCAAACAGCCTCTGACAACCAAGTCCAACTCCTGGCCTCACGTATGGCATACGTATGCCCGGCGGAGCTGTTCTCACTGACAGGAGAAGGGGCAAAGGCGGGCACTGGCACTTTAAAACCAGTTGCTCCGGGCGGATGGGGCTCGTTAACCATGGCTGGTAGCTCATCTAGGAGAGGGAATACTCCGATTTCAAACCTCCGCTGCCTTGCGGCTATACCTGCTCACGGGAAGGGCTTTGGGAGTACACCCTGAGGAAAAATCCGGAGTCGGAGTCCCGAAGGCGGCTGACTGCTGGACCCAGCACCGGCACGGCAACTCCTGCGATGCTGCTGGCACCAATCCATACCGACTTTTGTCATTCCTTTGGACCTGTCATCAGCACGGAGAGGGGCGTCCCACTGCATGGGCAACAGACAGATCTCCATATCAACTCTGCCCTGGCTTGCACCCTGGAAAGGTCACTCCAGCTTCACTCCAGTGACTACCAGAGGCACAGTACTCATGGTCGACCACGACCGACAGAGGCCACACACACACACACACACACACACACTCACACACACACACACACACACACACACACACACACACACACACAGATAGGTTCTTGATTAGCCAGGGCATCAAAGGTTATGGAGTGAAGGCAGGGGAGTGGGGATGACTGGAAGAATTGGATCAGCCCATGATTGAATGGCTGAGCAGATTCGATGGGCTGAAGGGCCTACTCCTGCTCCTATATCTCATGGTCTTATGGTTTTATTTTCTGTTGAGATTGCTCCTTGCTGTTTGTGGAACCTTGGCCAGCGCCAGTGCACGGGCTCATGTTGAACTTGCGCCTGGTTTTGGTTAAGATCCGATTTCAATGCGTGTGACGAGATAGAGCAGAGGCATTACTCGGTGATAATCCAGTGAGTATGTATGCAGATATCTAGTTTACAACACAATTCATAGATGGCTTAACAAAGTAATCATGAAGCCGCATTTAGAGAGTTGAATAATGGGCTTGTTTTGCAAATGAAATGACTACATACCACATCAATTTTTCCTCATGTGGCTGCTTGAGTAGTTTACTCATGTTTATTACTCCAGTTAATTGTGTCCTGTGCAATTATTGTTGCTCAGTAGGAGCTAATTGTGCATGATTAAATAGGAAGGTAACCTGAGGGTGGTTGGAGAGCAAAGGTGAAGGAGGACAACAGATAGGAAAGATCAGATGCATTCATAATCAAAACCCCCTTGCATCACTTGGGAGGAATTTTTCTCCTGAATTGCTGAGTGGGAAAAGAAGGGAAGTGGAGGAGAATGCATTTCAGTCATGTTCTTCAGCGGTAGATCCTCTCCACGGTAACGTAATGGTTAGCACAACGCTTTGCAGTACAGGCGGCCTGGGTTCAGTTCCTGCCACTACTCATAAGGGGTTCGTATGACAGCATGGGTTTCCTCCGGGTGCTCCAGTTTCCTCCCACAGTCCAAAGACGCACCTGTTGGTAGGTTAATCACTCATTGTAAATTGTCCTGAGATTAGGCCGGGATTAAATCAGGGGTTGCTGGGTGGCATGGCTCAAAGGGCCGGAAGGGCCTATTCCGTGCTGTATCTCAATAAATAAATAACAATCTCTGAATCCGCTGAGCTCTGAAACACCACCAGAAGTGGATCAAATAACACTTGAGAGCGGTATCCCCCAGGTTTGGCACATGACTTCCCCTCCCTGTGAAGGAGTGAGCAGGCTTTGGTAAAACAGAGTGCAGAGACAGCAGTAAGAGAAGAGAGGGGTGAGCATCAAGTGGGACTAGCTGTTATTGGGAAGGGGACTGCATCCCATGGAAGAAACCTGTTCTGGTGACTCTATAACCCGAGGTCTCCCAAAAAGCACAGAGAGAAGAAGAGTGTGTGTGTGTGTGTGTGTGTGTGTGTGTATGTGTGTGTGTGTGTGTGTGTGTGTGTGTGTGTGTGTGTGTGTGTGTGTGTGTGTGTGTGTGTGAGAGGAGAGAGAGAGAGAGAGAAAATTTCTTGCATTTCCTGGGCAGCCATGGAAGCAGGAGAAACAATTAAAGGTTCTGAAGGCTGCACCCATTAACTCAGGCAGGAATACAGCAAGTAGCTGTATCCAATATAATCCAAAGAAGCAAAGGTTAATCATATCATTTAGTTAATTCCACCAAGGAAGCTTGCTGGAGCTCATCAGCCACTGCAAAAATCATACACGATTGTGCAGTTATTCACAAGATCTAGTTAGCTAGTGAATATTGCAAAGGAAAGAGGCAATGTACATCCTTCATTTTATCACTTACTTAGGATATCCAAGGGCCTTTCACAAGTTTACAGACAATGAGCTGGTTTTGAAATAGGACCAACACACACAAAGCACTGGAGGAACTCAGCAGGTCAGGCAGCATCTATGGAAGGGAATCAACAGTCGGCGTTTTGAGCCAAGACCCATCATCACAACCTTTCATTATTCCTCTCCATGGTTGCTGCCCGACCTGCTGAGTTACTCCATCATTTTGTGTGTGTTGCTCTGGATTTCCAGCAACTGCAGAATCTCTTGTGTTTTTGAAATATGACCAGGGTTACTTAGATGGAGATGGCAGTCAACTGGTAGGCAGCAAGGTTGCATGAGCAACAGCTGAGATTGATGATTCATTGATCTGTCTGCAATGGCATTGCTGAGAAAGAATTGTTACCCTGAACTTTGACCAAGATAACGCAAGATCCAGATGTACACACAATTGTAATTCCCCATAAGGAAATATTACTGAAAGAAATATTGCTTCAGAAGATATTGCTTCACACCTCTGTAATGTAACTGTAATGAGGTATTGGCACAAAGAGAAAATCACGTGTGTTCATGTTTTCATAAAGTGACAGTGAATGATGCAAGAAAGGACAAAATGATGGTTATGTCAACTATAGTTCTACTCTAAGACTCTTTTGCAAGAATGAACCAAATGACTAAGCAATAGATTTTCCCTATCTGTTGTTACGCGCTTCACCTGACGTTATGGGTTTGAAGTCTCATAGATCTACTGTACCAGTTGTACCTGGTTCACTTCCTGAGTGAGTTTCAGTCCTTGGAAAACAACTTAACAGCAAATATATCGCAAGCAATCCCGATCCTGATATGCCCTTACATCTACGTGGATGACTGGATGATTTCCCTGCCCTGGTTGAGGGGAACTGAGAGGAGTTTAGGCTCCTAAATCCTGTCAGCTGGGGAGCACAACTTGTTTCTCCATGGCAAGATGTTCGAGGCTGTCTATTTATTCATTAAACCTAGGTCTACATTGCTATCAAGTATTGATTGAAGTTTATTGAACGTCTGGTATCTGGAAGGTTAACCAGGAAGCATTTTATAGATGAAATACAGGGCGGACAGTGGTGGAGCAAATAAACACACTTGGTGATGAATGGGAGCCACTCAGGCAAATTTATTTGCCCTTGATGGTATAATGTTTCTAAAGAGCAGTTGGAGTCAATTTATCAGAACCAGAATCAGGTTTAATATCACTGGCATATGGCGTGAAATTTGTTAACTTTGCGACCCTAGGACAGTGCAAAACATGATAAATATAGAGAAAAGTAAATAAATAAACTACAGTAAGTACTTATATGTATACTAAGCAGTTAAATTAAAACTAATTGTGCAGAAAAAGAAATAATGAAAAAGTAGTGAGGTAGTGTGCATGAGTTCAATGCCCGTTCAGAAATCGGATGACAGAGGGGGAGAAGCTGTTCCTGAATCACTGAGTGTGGCTTCAGGCTTCTTTATCTCCTTCCTGATAGTAACAATGAGAAGAGGGCATGTCCTGGGCAATGGGGTCCTTATGCTGCCTTTCTGAGGCACTGCTCCTTGAAGATGTCTTGGGTACTACTAAGGTTAGTACCCATGATGGAGCTGACACATTTTACAACTTCCTGAAGCTTCTTTCAATCTTTTGCAGTAGTCCTCCCCTCCCCATACTTGACAGTGATGCAGCCTGTCAGAACGCTCTCCACAGTACATCTGCGGAAGTTTCTGAGTGCTTCAGGCAGCTGATGCTGATTATTTAACGATAGGAACAGATACAATGGTAGGCCTCAAAAGGGAATTCGATACCTTCAAAGTTCAAAATTCAAAGTAAATTAATTACCCAAAGTACATATATGATACCATATACCGCCCACAAGAGATTCATTTTCTTGCGGGCACACTCAAATAAATCCATAATAGAATAATAACGATAATAGAATCAATGAAAGACCGCACCAACTTGGGGATTCCACTGGTGTACAAAAGGCAACATCTGTGCAAATACAAAAAGAAAAAAAATTATAATAAATAATAAATAAATAAACGATAAATATTGAGAACATGAGTTGAGGAGACCTTGAAAGTGAGTCCATTGGTTCCGGGAACATTTCAATGACGGGGCAAGTGAAGTTGAGTGAGGTTATCCCCTTTGCTTCAAGAGCCTGATGACTGAAGGGTAATGTCTGTTCCTGTACCAGGTGCTGTAAATTCTGAGGCTCCTATATCTTCTTCCCAATGGCAGCAGCTAGAAGCGAGCATGACCTGGGTGGCAGAGGTCCCTGATGATTGAAGCTGATTTCGTGTAGATGTTCTCAATGGTGGGGGAGGGCCTTACCTGCTTCATTTTGTAGAATTTTCCATTCAAGGGCATTGGAGTTTCCATATCAGGCTACGACACAGCCAGTCTATATATTCACTACTCATCTATAGATATTTTGTCTAAGTTTTAGATGTCTTGCTGAATCTTGGCAAACTCCTAAGGAAGTAGACGTGCTGTGGTGCTTTCTCCATAATTGCCCTTACGTGCTGGGAACGTACGGAACAAAAAAATAATTACAGATATGGGGAAAGAGCAGCTTAGTGTGACTGACTGGCGACTTCCTGATTATTCTAGTCCAGATTGATGCTGCACCTATCCAGGCAAATGAAGTGAATTCCATCACACTCCAGACTTTGCAACTGATGGGAGGTAGATGTCAACAGAGATTTCTCAGCTATTTCTGGGCATTAATGGCATCCAGCTCAACACTAACTGTTCCAAGAGCTCGTTATCTGTACTTAACACTTTGAAGATCTCTCAGATTCTCAGAAATAAGAGCTGTCAATAATGATGACCTGAAGAGAGCATGGCAAAGAGATTGCTAACTCATAGGACGGTCTATCATGAAAACCTGCTGGCCCTTTCATGAGTGAAATTTTTCTGCATCTTTTGGACCGAGTGTGTGCCACTTGTTTGTGTGGATCAGTTGTGATGGTGGCGGTAGGTGTCTGAACTGGCCGGGGGAGTGGGATGTATCAATCATAGAATTTAGGACTTTGAACAGCACAGTACAGGCCCTTAAGGCCCATAATGTTGTGCCAACCTTTTAACCTACTCTAAGATCAATTGAACTTTTCATTCATACATAATCCTCCATTTATCCATCATCCCTAAAATGTTTCTGAACATTCATCCTACCAATGCCCATTCTCCTTCCCTTTCTTCCATGGTCCACTGGCCTCTCCTGTCAGATTCCTCCTTCTTCAGCTTTTGCCTCGTCCATCTATCAGTTCCCATTTTCTCACTTCATCACCCCTCCCCCACCCACACACCTTCCTCCTTACCTGGTTTGACCCACCACCTTCCACTTCCCAATCCCCCAACTTCTTATTCTGTCTGTTTCCCCCATTCCTTTCCAGTCCTGATGAAGGGTCTTGGCCCAAGATATCAACTGTTTGTTCCTCCACATAAATCAGATATTTTTCAGGCTAGGGAGCCTGCATGAGCTTCCATTCTATTAATTAAATGGGAGCAAATAACCAAGGTTCATCAGTTAGCAGCAGGTCAGGCATTAGCCATAGAGAGAAAAGCAGAGTCAACGATTGTAGCCAACAAGCCTACATCAGCAAGGGCAAGTGTACGATGCTCCAAAGCATGCTCTTCCATGTACCATCGATAACATGTTTCCCATCCGAGCATGGCAAATAAAAACCAGTGTGCCTTAATTGTTGAATTGAATGATCCTGGATACCACCTCCAAGAGGACCACAACCTTGTTGTAGGGTTTGGAGGCTTGTGTGCCTCAATGACTCAGAGAGCTATGTTCGGTGGAGTCAGGGGTTTATGCTTTGGCTCTTGGTAGGGTCACCCATGCCAAGCAGGTCAAAGGGTAGAGGCCAGACTAAGAGTGGTCCACTGGTCATCCAGGTTTGGGGGCTCAGCTCAGGGCTATCAATGCTGACTGTAAAACAAAATTGTTATGGAAACAAGAATGATGAATCATAAGACCATAAGACAAAGGAGCAGAAGTAGGCCATTCGGCCCATCGAGTCTGCTCCGCCATTTTATGATGAGCTGATCCATTCTCCTATTTAGTCCCACTCCCCCACCTTCTCACCATAACCTTTGATGCCCTGGCTACTCAGATACGTATCAATCTCTGCCTTAAATACACCCAATGACTTGGCCTCCACTGCTGCCCGTAGCAACAAATTCCATAGATTCACCACCCTCTGGCTAAAAAAATTTCTTCGCATTTCTGTTCTGAATGGGCGCCCTTCAATCCTTAAGTCACGCCCTCTCGTACTAGACTCCCCCATCATGGGAAACAACCTTGCCACATCCAACCTGTCCATGCCTTTTAACATTCGAAGTGTTTCTATGAGGTCTCCCCTCATTCTTCTAAACTCCAAGGAATACAGTCCAAGAGCGGACAAACGTGCCTCATATGTTAACCCTCTCATTCTCGGAATCATTCTAGTAAATCTTCTCTGTACCCTCTCCAATGTCAGCACATCCTTTCTTAAATAAGGAGACCAAAACTGCACACAGTACTCCAAGTGAGGTCTTACCAGTGCCTTACACAGCCTCAACATCACATCCCTGCTCCTATACTCTATTCGTCTAGAAATGAATGTCAACATTGTATTTGCCTTCTTCACTACTGACTCAACCTGGAGGTTAACTTTAAGGGTATCCTGTACGAGGCCTCCCAAGTCCTGTTGCATCTCAGAACTTTGAATTCTTTCCCCATTTAAATAATAGTCTGCCCGTTTATTTTTTCTGCCAAAGTGCATAACCATACACTTTCCAACATTGTACTTCATTTGCCACTTCTCTGTCCATTCTTCCAATCTATCCAAGTCTCTCTGCAGACTCTCCGTTTCCTCAGCACTACCGGCCCCTCCACCTATCTTCGTGTCGTCAGCAAACTTAGCCACAAAGCCATCTATTCCATAATCTAAATCGTTGATGTACAATGTAAAAAGAAGCGGCCCCAACACTGATCCCTGTGGAACACCACTGGTAACCGGCAGCTAACCAGAATAGGATCCCTTTATTCCCACTCTCTGTTTCCTGTCAATCAGCCAACGCTCTATCCACGTATGTAACTTTCCTGTAATTCCATGGGCTCTTATCTTGTTAAGTAGCCTCATGTGTGGCACCTTGTCAAAGGCCTTCTGAAAATCCTTCATCATCTTAGTGTGACTAGATTTCTGAGTCTCTGCTCAGGACTTGCATGATTGAAGGTAGTGAAAACCAAGAGGAAGCTACTGACGTGATGAAAGAACTGACTGTGTGGTGGTTCGCGGTGCCCTGAGGATAGGCTTCTGCGTTCAAGTGGCATCTCTCTCTTTTGACGATGCTGGAGGATATTACTGGGGTTCTGCATTTATGGATTTGGACAATGGACTATGGATTCTTGTTTTCTCTTATTCTGTGTTTCTGCTCGCTCTTTCTCATTGAGTTTTTTTGTGAAGGGATCAAGGGGTTTTGGGGTCAATGTTCCAGTTGTGTTTTGTTAGTTTTTTTGTGTGGGGAGTGTGCTTTGGGTTGGTCAATGCTCTTGTTACGTTTTGTACGGGGGAAGGAGTTTGGAGTTTGATAGCCGTGTCGGCGTTCTTTTTTTGCGCAGGGTGGGGTGGATTTGCTGGGCGGTATGATATAGAGAGCAAGCTCTTGCCCATGTAGTAAGCCCCCCCCCCCCACCTTTCCACACATTTGATGAACCCAAAGGAAAGGCAGAGACTGATACAGTTTGGCACCAACAGTGTCGCAGGAGTTGTCAGTCAGCGTTAATCTCAACACAGGCCTGCTTTAGGGACCCTCACTCCGGATCTTTCTCTCGGGGTTTACTCCCACATCTTTTCCCATTAATGGGTGTAGCACGCAAGTGGTGGTTTGAGGTCAGAGTTCTCCTTCTTCTGGATGAACTCCCAACCATGGCTGACGAGCCTCACCTGCCCAAAGCAACTGGTTTTAAGGCACTAATAGCCCTTCTTTGCCCCCGTCTCCTGTCAGTAGAAACGGTCCGCTGGGCTTAGTAGCTAAGCCACACACGAAGCCAGGAGCTGGAACTGGTTGTTAGATGATGGACACACAGAACAAAAGTAAATTGTGTCTGATTTATGAACAGTTTATGTTTTTCTTGTGAATGCTGTTTGTCTGGTGCAGCGTGCTCGTCATGCTGCTGCAGTAAGTATTTTTTATTGCCCTGTGCATATGTGTACATCTGTGTATGAGAATCAACTTGACTTTGACTTTGACTTAACTGTTGGAAAAACACCCGAGGCCAACACCTGTTTTTATAAAGACGTTTGTTGTTAATGATAGGTCCGTGTATGAAAATAGTTTGGCGGCTTAAAGAAAGTAAAATACAATTCTATTTAATTAAAAAGTCATAATAGGTAAGATAATATTTCCGAAGCCCTAGATAAGCACCGTAGAAAGCATTCTTCTAGGGTGCATCACAACCTGGTATGGGAGCTGTCCTGTCCAAGACCGGAAGAAGCTGCAGAAGATCGTGAACACGGCGAAGCACGTCACACAAACCAATCTTCCGTCCTTGGACTCACTTTACACCGCACGCTGTCGGAGCAGTGCTGCCAGGATAATCAAGGACACGACCCACCCAGCCAACACACTTTTCGTCCCTCTTCCCTCCGGGAGAAGGCTCAGGAGCTTGAAGACTCGTACGGCCAGATTTGGGAACAGCTTCTTTCCAACTGTGATAAGACCACTGAATGGATCCTGACCCGGATCTGGGCCGTACCCTCCAAATATCCTGACCTGCCTCTCGGTTTTTTTGCACTACCTTACTTTCCCTTTTCTATTTTCTATTTATGATTTGTAATTAAAATTTTTAATATTTACCATCGATTTGTATTCCAGGGAGCGTGAAGCACAGAATCAAATATCGCTGTGATGATTGTATGTTCTAGTATCAATTGTTTGGCAGCAATAAAGTATAAAGTATATATAAAGGCCTACATGAGGGGGTGTGTATAAGTAATTGGAATGAAGATTCCCAACCTGGGGCCCATAGACCCCTTGGTTAATATGAGGGGACCATGGCATAAAAAAGGTTGGGAACCTCTGAATGAAACAGACTTTGATGTAATGGTGAAGCAGGAGAGAAATGAGTTTGGAACGCCCCTGGCTGTGCACTTTCTGCCAAGGATTTGTCAACCGAAGATCAATCAATTATATTTAACAAGGAAGAGAAAGGCCTGTGTTTCATCATCATAAAATGAGGCAGGAGCATGTTCCTGACAACTGCGACATGGAATTAAAAGACTACCCTGAAAGATGTAAATTAATGAGAGACAGGAGAAACGGGCTTTTGAAAATACAAAGGTGTTTCAGGAAGAAGAGTGAAAATAAAATTAAAAATGTGAGGAACTCAACGGGTGAGAAATGTGATAACTTCTACCTTGAAAAAAGCACACTCGACAATGTCATAAACAACTTTATCTCGAACGTCAAAACCTTTATGTATATACAGGGACTTTCACAACCCGTACGGCATGGCAGGAACGCTATATACAAAGCACACCAGAAGTAAAAGAACGGAAGTAGAACACCCCCTCCACTATTCTAATTAATATTAACTTACTTTTAATAATGCTCACATTACAACAAGAGATATCTGTGGGGGGGAGAGGAAACTGAATGCTCAAGTCCTTTGACCTGAGGGTAATGACATTTCATGAAATGAAAGGCATTGGCCTGAAATGTTTTGAAGAAATTCTGATGAAGGGTCTCGGCCTGAAACGTCGACTGTTTACTCTTTTCCGTAGATGCTGCCTAACTTTCTGAGTTCCTCCAGCATTTTGTGTGTGTTGCTTGAATTTCCAGCATCTGCAGATTTTCTCTTGTTTCTGATATGATTGAGTTCTTGAAATTTGATGGGGAGAAAGCAAAGTCTGATGTAGAAGTGTTTCAGTGGATTAAAAGACATTACAGTGGTATGAGAGAGGAGTTAGCCAAAGTAAATTGGAAGGAGATGCTCGCAGGGATGACAGCAGAACAGCAAAGGTGTGAGTGTCTAGAAAAAATAAGGAAGATGCAGGATAGATGTATTCCAAAAACAAAGGAATACTCGAATAGCAATATAGTACAACTGGCTGACAAGGGAAGTCAAAGCTAACGTGAAAGCAAAAGAGAGGGCATACGACAAAGCAGAAATTAGTGAGAAGACAGGGGATTGGGAAGCATTTAAAAACCTACAGAGAACAACTAAAAGAATCATTAGGAGAGAAAAGATGAAATATGAAAGCAAGCAAGCAAACAATATCAAAGTGGAGAGTAAAAGCTTTCTCGAGTATGTAAAAAATGAAATAGGGATGAGAGTGGATATAGGACCGCTAGAAAATAAGGCCAGAAAAATAATAACGGGGGCCAAGGAGATGGCAGATAACTAAATAAGTATTTTGCATCAGTCTTCCTTCCTTGTGGAAGACACTTGCAGTGTACCAGATGTTGAAGGGTTTAAAGGAAGTGAACTGAGTGCAGTTACCATTACATGGGAGAAGGAGATCAAAAAGCTGAAAGACCTAAGGGTACATAAGCCAGATAAACTGCACCCTAGCTTTCTGAAAGAGGTAGTGGTAGAGGTCGTGGAAGCATTAGTAATGTTCGTTCAAAAATCATTGGACTCTGGCATGAGTGCTAGAGGACTGGAAAATTGAAAATGTCACTCCACACTTTAAGAAAGGAGGAAGGCAGCAGTAAGGAAATTCTAGACCAGCCAGCCTGACTTCAGTGGTTGGGAAGATATTGGAGTCAATTGTTAGGGATGAGATTATGGAGTACTTGGTGACACAGGACAAGATAGGACAAAGTCAGCATGGTTTCCTTCAGGGAAAATCTTGCCTGACAAACCTGTAGAAATTTTTTGAGGAGATTACACATAGGATAGATAAAGAGGTTGCAGTAGATGTTGTATACTTGGACTTTCAGAAGGCCTTAGACAAGGTGCGACACATGAGGCTGCTTATCAAGTTAACAGCCATGGCATTACAGGAAAGTTACTGGCATGGTTAGAGCATTGTCTGATCAGTAGAATGCAGTGAGTGGGGATAAAAGGATCCTTTTCTGGTTGGCTGCCAGTGACTAGTGGTGTTCCGCAGGGGTCGGTGTTGGGACCACTTCTTTTTATGCTGTATATCAGTGATTTATATGATGGAATAGATGGCTTTGTTGCCAGGTTTGCAAATGATACAAAGATTGATGGAAGAACGGGTAGTGTTGAGGAAACAGGTAGGCTGCAGCAGAAGGACTTAGACAGATTAGAAGAACGGGCAAGAGAATGGCAAATGAAACAGAAACGTTTGTACAATGTTGGGAAATGCATGGTCATACACCTTGGTAGTAGAAATAAATGTATAGACTATTTTCTAAACAAGAAAAAAATCCAAAAATATGAGATGCAAAGGGACTTAGGAGTCCTTGTGCAGAACACCCTAAAGGTTAACTTGGAGGTAGAGTCAATGGTGAGGAAGGCAAATGCAATGTTAGCATTGATTTCAAGAGGTCTAGAGTATAAGAGCAAGGATGTGATGCTGTGGCTTTATAAGGCACTGGTGAGGCCTCACCTTGAGTATTGTGAACAGATTTGGGTTCCTCATCTAAGAAAAGATATGCTGGCATTGGTGAGGGTTCAGAGGAGGTTCATAAGGATGATTCCAGGAATGAAAGGGTTATCATCTGAGGAATATTTGATGTCTCTGGGTCATTACTCAATGGAATTTAGAAGGATGAAGGGGAATCTTCTTGATACCTTTTGAATGTTGAAAAGCCTAGACAGAGTAGCTGTGGAAAGGATGTTTCCCATGGTGGGGGAGTCAAGGACAAAAGGGCATAGCCTCAGTATAGAGGGGTGTCAATTTAAAACAGAGATGTGGAAAAATTCCTTTAGCCAGAGGCTGGTGAATTTGTGGAATTTATTACCACAGGCAGCTGTGGAGGCCAGGTCTTTGGATGTATTTAAGGCAGAGCTTGACAGGTTCTTGATGGACATGACATCAAAGGTTCCTGGGAGAAGGCTGGGGAGCGGGGCTGAAATGGGAAGAAAGGATTAGCCATCATTGAAAGGCAGAGCAGACTCGATGGGCCAAATAGCCTAATTCTGCACCTATGTCTTAAAGTCTTATGGTCTTATAATCTGCAGATGCTGAAAATCCAAAGCAACATCACCGAAGATCTCACCTGGACCGTACACACCGGCTGTGTGGCAAAAAAAAAAGCACAACAGCGTCTCTTCCACCTCAGGCAAATGAAGAAGTTCGGCCAGAGACCCCAAATCCTCAAGACCTTCTACAGGGGCAGCATTGAGAGCATACTGACTGCTGAATCACCACCTGGTATGGGAACTACACCAACCTTGATCGCCAGGCACTGCAGAGAATTGTATGGACAGGTCAGCGTATCTGTGGACGTGAACTTCCCTCCACTGAGGACATTTACAGCAGCGAGTGCGTAAAGAAGGCCAGGAAGATCATCAGGGACACCAGTCACCCCAACCACAAACTGTTTCAGCTGCTTCTGTCTGGCAAACGCTACGACAGCATTAAAGCCAGAACCAACAGGCTACAAGAGAGCTTCAAGTCATCAGACTGATAAATTCACTTGTCTGTACATTGCAACGGAGTCATAACACTAAGATTTTTACTCCCTCACGTTGTGGGATGGATGTAAGATTTAAATAAATTCAAATTCAAATTTAAATGCTGGAGGAACTCAGCAGGTCAGGTGGTATCTGTAGAAGAGAGTAAACAGTCAATGTTTTGGGCTGAGACCCTTCATCAGGACTGGAAAGAGAGCAGAAGTCACAGTAAGGAGGTAAGGGGGCAGAGGAAGAAGTACAAAGTGGTTGGTAAAAGGTGAAACCGAGAGAGGGGGAAGGGTGAAGTAAAGAGCTGGGAAGTTGATTGGTGAAAGAGATAAAGGGCTGGAGAAGGGGGTAACTGGTAGGAGAGAACAAAAGACCATGGAAGAAAGGGAAGAGGGAGGAGCACCAGAGGGAAATGATGGGCAAGTAAGGTGATAAGGTGAGAGAGGGAAGCAGGAATAGGGACTGATTATGATTATGAGGACATGCAGTCCCCTTTTATTGTCATTTATTAATGCATGCAGGATTAATAAATTTTTTCCCAGGATGATAACACAAAAACACATGACAAACCGACTTAAAAACTAATGAAACCCACATAATTATAACATATAGTTACAACAGTGCAAAGCAATACCGTAATTTGTTAAGAACAGACCATGGCACAGTAAAAGTCTCAGAGTTTCTCAAAAGTCCCATCATCTCACGCAGACGGTAAACCTCCAGAGCTGCCAACTTGCCGATCCAGCATCCCGGAAGCAACTGACCACAGTCCGACTCCGAGTCCGTCCGAAAAACTCCAAGCCTCCGACCACCTATTCGACACCGAGCACCGAGCACCATCTCTGTCGAGTGTTTCAACCCCGGCCCCGGCAACAGGTGTTACGCAAAGCCGAGGATTTGGGGCCTTCGTCTCCGGAGATTCTCGATCGCACAGTAGCAGTGGCAGCGAAGCAGGCATTTCAGAAGTTACTCCAGATGTTCCTCTGCGCTTCTCACAGCTGTCCCCATCACATCCAGATTGTGCACAGCACTCCTAGTTACACATATCGATATTCATTTGGAACGGCCGCGCACACTACGTCGCACCGCCATCTTCTCCTCCCTCTCTCCCTCCCAGAATGGTGAAGGAGAGTGGGGGAAGTTAGAGAAACTGATGTTCATGCCATCAGGTTGGATGCTACCCAGATGAAATATGAGGTGTTGCCCCTCCAAGCTGAGTATAGTCTCATCCCCAGCAGAAGAGGAGGCCACGGACTGACATGTTGCAATGGGAACAAACGGAAAGTAGAATTGAAATTGGTGGCTACCAGGAGATCTTGGTTTTCCTGGTGGATGGAGTGTAGGTGTTTGATGAAGCATTCTCCCACTCTGTTTCGGATCTCACTGAAGAAGAAGGCCACATTGGGAGCACTGGATACAGTGACTCGAACAGACTCACAGGTGAAGTGTCTCCTCAACTGGAAGGACAATTATGCCTGGACTCGGAGGCTAGTGGGTGATAAGTGAGGACAAGAGGGATCTTATCCCTAGTGTGATGGCAGGAGGATGGGGAGAGGGTTGACGTGTATGAAATGGAAGAGATGCGGGTGAGGGAAGCATTGATGGTGGAGGAAGGGAAGCCTCTTTCTTTGAAGAAGGAGGACGTCTCAGTAGTTCTGGAGTTTGAAGTTTTTTGCTGTTCAATATAATGGCAACATTTCGGAAATAATGAAACTAATAATCTGATGTCAAAACAACACCAATGTTTTGTTAGGGTGTGGTGATAACAGTGCTGGCAATGAATTGCTCTCATTTGCCCCACTCATTTCAATGTCAACAGGGTTAGGGTACTAAATGGGCAACTTTCATTAGGACATGGATCATGACCCTCTGTACCTGTGGCACAAGCCGGGGATATCTGTCTGATCCCCATCATAAGAACATAAGAAAGAGGAGCAGGAGTAGGTCATCTGGCCCAGTGAGCGAGCTCCACCATTCAATAAGATCATGGCTGATCTGACCATGGACTCATCTCTACCTACTTGCCTTTTCCCCATAACCCTTAATTCCCCTACTATGCAAAAGTCTAATCAACCTTGTCTCAAGTATATTTACTGAGGTAGCCTCCACTACTTCATTGGGTAGAGAATTCCACAGATTCACCACTCTCTCGGAAAAAAAGTTCCTCCTCATCTCCATCCTAAATCTATTCCCCTGAATCTTGAGGCTATGCCCCCTAGTTTTAGTCTCAGCTATCCATGGAAACAACTTTCCTGCCTCTATCTTATCTATCCCTCTGATAATTTTATATGTTTCTATAAGATCTCCTCTCATTCTTCTGAATTCCAGTGAGTACAGTCCCAGGCAACTCATTTGGCTTATTTGGAGGAGTTGGCTGTCGGGGTCAATGGGCACCTCTGAACTTTAACTGTGGTCAGAATCAGAATCAAGTTTATTGTCACTGACATATGCCATGATGGTTGTGGACTTGCAGAAGCAGTACGGAGCAAGACATAGAAATTCCTGTAAGCTACAAGACAAACGAAGAGTTAAAAAGAGTTTTAGCAATATCATGTTCATGGGTTCATGGACCCTTCAGAAATTTGATAGTAGAGGTGAGGAAGCAGTTTCTGAATCAGTGAATGTGTGTCTTCAAGCTGCTAAATCTCCTCCCCAATGGTAGTAAGTGAAAAATGCATGCCCCAGATGTTGAGGATCATTAATGACGATACTGCCTTCTTGAGGGATCGTCTCTTGAAGACATTCTCAGTGGAGGGAAGGGTTCTGCCCATGATGGAAGGGTTTGTGCCCATGATAGAGCCAACTGAATCTTTGGCCCTTTGCAGCCTCTTGTGATCTCATGCTTTGGAGGCTTGACTGGACTAGATTCGATTGGAGATCAGGTCTTCTCTGTTTCTCTCCCACCTAAGTCCTCAATCTCAGCCAGGAAGGACAAACTCAGAGCCTAGCTCACTTGCACCTGGTTGGAGGGACAGAAAAATGTACCTGGGCAGCCTGTTACCTGCAGAATCCATTTATCCTTCTCCTTAGCTAAAGCCAGAAACAAAATGGCGGAGTGTTGCTGAACTTGAATTAAAAGCCTGAATGTCAGATTTTCTCTTTCTTACCATTAGGTAAATACACTTTTAAAACATTGTCATGGATGATTTGAGAACAGTTGCAAGTGCCTTGCACAGCTTAACACACAGCTGCCCACCACTGCGTCCTTACTGTTTAAAGCTGACGCCCAATCCCTTTGTTAGCGCTCTACTGATGACATAAGTGTTTGCTCTCTGACAAGTCACTGCTTTCTCTAGTAAGATAAATGCGTCACCAGATTCTTCGTAAATATCTGCCGTGGCTGCTCCCTATTGAACAGAACTCTATCAGGTGTGGTTCCTGATCAGACTCATTTCCTCAGCTACTGTTTGGTTGCTACCTGTACCTGCAGCTTCTCGCTGTGTCATTGGCTGCACTACCGTTCTGCTTTTGACCAGAGAGAGAGATTAGCTTTATTTGTCACGTGTGCATTGAAGCATCAGAGTGAACAGTGAAGTGCATCATTGGCGTCAGATCAAATCAGCATGGGTTGTGTCACCCAGCCTGTAAGCGTCGCCGCGTTTCAGGTGCCAACTCACTCGTCCTAACCATACTTCTTTGGAATGTGGGAGGAAGCAGGAGCAGCCGATCTTAAACACAAGGAAGTCAGCAAATGCTGGAATTCCAAAGCAACACGCACAAAATGGTGGAGGAACCCAGCAGATCAGATAGCATCGATGGAAACGAATAAACAGCCGAAGTTTCGGGCCGGGGCACTCCTTCAAGACTCTGAAACCAGAGGGAAGGTGCCAGAATAAAAAGGTGGGGGGAGGGGAAAGAGCTTAGCTGGAAGAAGGAAAAGGAACACCTTGAGGAATCCCACACCACCATGGGGAGAAGGTACAAACTCCTTACAGACAGGTGAGGGAATTGAACTCCGATCTGTGGTCACTGACTCTGTGAAGCGATATGCTAGCTACCCCATGACTGTGCTTTGGTTCTCTTTGTCCACGATATAAATGCTACAGGTACCGCAGTGACTGACAAGGAGACGTATCTGTTTGTATGTATGACTAGAGCTAACACTAGCTGTGCTCTTGCAAGCCCTGCTCTCCTCTGCACAGCAGTGTATTCTGCCAGTGGGGAATCAATCTGGGCTTCGGGAAAGACAGGATGGGATCCTACCTGACTGAACTTTTCCTAAGGGACAACATTATAAAATAAATTCCACAGGCAACAACTAAGGCTTAGATGGATTTAAGAAGATTGAGAAAGAAAAACAGAATGCTGGGAAAAAATACTCAGCAGGTCAGGCAACCTCTTGGAATGAAGAATGTAGTTAACTTTTCAGGCTGAAGACCGCTTGCCAGATCGTTCATCATAAACTGCTTTTCTCTCCACAGATGCTGCCTGACCTTCTGAGTGTTTCCAGCACTTTCTGCTTTTAATCTCAGGTTTTCAGCATCAGCAGATATTTTTAAGATTTGTATAAGTATGTTAATAACCAATGAACGAAGAGTTTGACAGAACCTGATGAATTGGGATAATGAAGTATAATCAACAGTGTGGTCTGATACTGTGGTGTGTGCAGGACCAAACGCTAAAGATGGGACATTCTGGAATTGCCTCTGCTCTAACATTATGCATGGCCTATTCACTCACCTCTGTCGGTTTGCTGAGCTGCATTTCTGCAATTCAAACTCTTCTGTGGCATTTTCAATTTCTTCTTTGCCGTAACCTAGAGTGGTTGCTCTGGAATGAGTGCAGGGCAGGTTCATTCGGGTGAACTGCAGCACTTTAGCTATGGGGAGAGACTGGACTGACTGGGCTTATTTTCCCTGTAGTGAAGGAGAGAGAGGCATGAACAGATAAAAGTATACGAGATTACGAGAGGTATGGATAGGATTATCAACATCATCATTATCTGCCATGTTGTATGACATAGGTGATCATGATCGCATGATCTCCCATCTGCCGTTAATCCTTTTCTCTATCCTTGACCATGATTGTTCTTGGCAAATTTTTTTTACACAGTAGTTTGCCATTGCCTTCTTCTGGGCAGTGCCGTTACAAGATGGGTGACCCCAGTCATTCTCAATACTCTTCAGAGATTGCCTGCCTGGCGTCAGTGGTCACACAACCAGGACTTGTGATGCGTGCCAGCAGCTCATATGACCATCCACCACCTGCTCCCTTGGCTTCATGTCACCCTGATCGTCGGGATGGGGGGGGGGGGCAGTCTAAGCAGATGTTACACCTTGCCCAAGGGTGACCTGAAAAATTTAGCCAAAATTTCTTTCCTGTCATTGGGATATCATGAACAAGAAAAATAAGGTTTGAAGGGCATCTGAGGGGAACGTTTTCATCATAGAGAGATTAATATCTGAAATGCACTGCCAGAGGAAGTGATGAAATCAGATACAATCATTACACTTAAGAGACATTTATACAGACACTTAAATAGATAAACTAAGATGCTGAAGTGGGCAAATGGGACTTTTGTAGATAAATAACGTTAGCGTGGATGTGGTGGTCCAAAGATCCTATTTCTGTGTTGAACGACTCCGCGATTCTATGACTTGATGACTTTCCCCATATCCAGCCCTACAGGCATCTGCGAAATGTGGACTTTGTGACACTCCCTGAATTGAATTCTTTCTGTCATGGTCAACCACTGGTGCCAGGCAGACAATCTCTGTTAATGGCTGGGGTCACCCGTCTTGTAAAGGCACTGCTCAGAAGAAGGCAATAGCAAATCACTTCTGCAGAAAAATTTCCCAAGAACAACCATGGCCATGGGACCATGATTGCCTATGTCAGGGGTCCCCAACCTTTTTTGCACCGCAGACTGGTTTAACATTGACAATATTCTTGCGGACTGGCTGACCGGTGGGGGGATGTGTGTTCAAGTAGGGTTAAACTCACCTCAACATGTCTTTTACAGTTAGGGTTGCCAACTTTCTCACTCCCAAATAAGGGACAAAAGTAGCAGTCAAATCCCGAGAAAGACTACCATGACCGTGAAGCCTTGCGCGGGCACCTGTGTGCGCATGCGTGACGTGCGCATATGGACGTGCGCATGCGTGACGTGCCATTTTTTCCCCACATATCGGTTTTGGCTTAATCTTCCTGAATACACTGTACATACATTATTTCTACTTTATATAGGTTGTGTGTTTATCATATCATTCCTGCTTTTACCATATGTTAGTGTTACTTTAGGTTTTATGTGCTATTTGGTATGATTTGGTAGGTTATTTTTTGGGTCTGGGAACACTCAAAAATTTTTCCCATATAAATTAATGGTAATTGTTTCTTTGCTTTACACCATTTTGGCATGAAAGGTTTCATAGGAACGCTCTACCTTACTGGGGGAAATACGGGACAAGGGTTGTCCCATATGGGACAAACTAATTTAGCCCAATGTATGGGATGTCCCGGCAAATATGGGACGGTTGGCAACCCTATGTTCAAGTTCAACAGTGCGTGACAGGGAACGAGGAAAGGCGCAGCTGACTCATATCATTTCCATGCAGCCTGGTAGCACATGCTTTGCGGGCCAGTACCGGTCCGCGGCCCTGTGGTTGGGGACCGCTGGCCTATGTCATACGAAACGGCGCACAATGACGATGATTTCCCTCAACACAGATTCTACCACTCGTCCATACACACACGGCAGGGGCAAGTTACAGTGGCCAACTAACTTGTGGAGACATAAAAATTGCTTGAAATACTCAGTAGATCAGGAAGCACCTGTGGAAGGAGAAACAGCTAGCATTTCAGGTGCAGGGCCCCGAGAGTTTCTGGAATTTTCTGTTTTTGTTTCAGATTTTCAGCATATTTTGTTTTTCGGCCTATTGACCTGCATGCCTTTGGGGATGTGGGAGAAATCAGGAGCACCCGGAGGAAACCACAGGGTGAATGGTACCAACTCCACATACACAGCCCTGGAGATCAGGTCAGGATTTAACCTGAGCTTCTGGGGCCGTGTGGCAATGGCCCACCACTGTGTTACTCTCACGCGGGCTAATCTGTCTCTCCTTCATCTCTAATGATGCCAGTGGGCATTCCTGTGATGGCTTTTGCGCTCTTCGGTGGCCACACCTCCTACCTCAGCACAGAACCTACAGAGAAAACAACGATCAGGTATTAAGTGAGGGTTTGTGACAAGGTGGTGTGGGGCATTAACAAATTGTTGTGTTTTAGCAAGAAATAGACATCAATGGATAATGATTCCAATCCTGGTGAAGGGTCTTGGCCTGAAATGTCGACAGTGTACTCCCCTCCATAGAAGCTGCCTAAAATGCTGAGTTCCTCCTGCATTGTGCGTGTCTGTTCAAGGATCAGGGATCCAGAATCAACTGTATTTGCCTATATATTTACATATATTAGGAATTTACTGTTTATGTTGACGCACGTGTAATAAGTGATCAGGAACGAAGTGGGACTCTTGACTAGAAAAGACGCCAGTCAAAACTGAAAGGTCTCAAAAAAAAACACCATAATGTCCCACCAAAGACAGCTCCTTACAACAGCATAGGGAAGATTCAAAGAGGGTTTCATTATTGCTATTGCTTCCGTTTTCAAAAGAAAGCCATCCTTTGAGAAATAATTCTTAAACACAGAGGGAACTGGAAATGCAGGATATGAGTCACTAGGTTTCACCCACAGATTATTGTTTTGAAGTGCAGAAGCCCTGATGATGAAAAGTTCTTGTCCTTGTTATTAAGTTTCTCCACACCTTGCCCCGCCCCATTCTCTGTGCCTGTACTTTGGCAAGTCCAATTAACTGGCAGTACTTCTATTCCTGGCATATAGGCAGAGACCAGGAAGTGTGGGCCATGAAGTTATGACCAAGGGAGGTGAAGAAGTGCTTTACAGGTTGCTTTGAAACAGTGGACTGGACCATATTCAGAGATTCACCTTCAGATCTAAAGTCACCGACTTCCGTCAACACCCCTGTGTGGATGAGTGTGTGTCTTCGAGAGGCGGCACGGTAGTGCAGTGGTTAGCACAACACTTTACGGTACTGGTGACCCGGGTTCAATTCCCGCTGCTGCCCGTGAGGAGTTTGTACGTTCTCCCTGTGACCGTGTGGGTTTCCTCCTGGTC